>NW_025533903.1:0-177500 GCF_020615455.1 Coregonus clupeaformis | reverse complement strand
CTGTCAATCACTATCACTCACTGTCCATCTGTCAATCGCTCATTCAGTGTCAGAGTAGAGACTGGCATCTGTCTCTCTCCATCAACCTCCCTGTTAAAGGTGCACTGTACATAAATCACTCTGCCATTTCCTGGTTGCTAAAATTCTAATAGTTCTCCTAATTTCAGTTTATGTGACATAATAAGCAAGTATAATGTAGAGAATCATTGTACCATCAAAACCGCTGTGAAATATATTTTCCATAATCAAAAATATTGTATTTTCAACTGTTTTGAAGCTGGTGTACAAAACTGAAAGTAAAAGACGAATTTGGTTAGGGCGCCCAAAAAATCACATATTGCAACTTTTAAAGTATACTCCAATAATCTGTCAATCTCCCATTGTCAGTCAACAATCTTGACTTGTTGTATTGAACTAGTCTGTGTTTGTTGACATACTATCTGTATGTATATCTGTTGACATGTGTACATCCCTCCCCTCTCACTAGAGACCCCATCCTGCCCCCATACCTCGTATGAGGAGATCAGGGAGCAGAGAGGTGCTGAGAGACCCCAGTCCACCCCCCTCCTTCGTCCCTGAGCCCCCCAAGGTGAGAACCCCTTGAACCTCACCTTCCTAACCCACCATCACCTCTCAATCCCCTGAACCCAAACCCTGACCCACATCTTGCGCTTATAAGACTTACTAAGGTTACTATCCTCTTCTATTGCAGCAGATGAGGGTGCAGTCTCGCGGGGGCTATGACTCCCACTCCAGTAGCACCATTAGCAGCGACACTGCCGGGGGGCCCAAACCAGCCCCGCCCCCAGTGGCCCTCAAGCCCACCGTGGCCCTTAAGCCCACCCTGAGGGCGCTCAGCCAGTCGTCTGAGGACCACTCTGTCCCGGAGGGTGAGGACCCGGCCAACCGCTCCTTCATGGGCAAGGTGAAGGCCTTCGAAAAGATGGACCACCTGGCCAGAGCCCAGAGGATGCTGGAGCTCCAGGAGGCCGAGCATGCACGGGTCAGTACAACTGCTGGTGAAAACTAAGTATAGATGGATAGTAATGCTCCCAACAGTAAGATGTAATGCTTCATAAACAGAAACTAATGGAGCTATAGCATTCTGAGTGTAATCATGTCATATTCTGGTTAACTTTGCATTGCATGTACCCAAAGGTATATTCAAGTGCAGATGTTGCCTTATTAGTTTGTAATGTACAGTTCATTCGGAAAGTATTCAGACCCACATTTTGTTACGTAATTATTCTAAAATCAATCTACACACAATACCCCATAATGACAAAGCGAAAACGGGTTTTAATAAATATTTGCTAATTTATTAAAAATAAAAAACCAGAAATACCTTATTACATAAGTATTCAGACCCTTTGCTATTAGACTCGAAATTGAGCTCAGGTGCATCCTGTTTCCATTGATCATCCTTGAGATGTTTCTACAACTTGATTGGAGTCCACCTGTGGTAAATTAAATTGATTGATCAAACATGATTTGGAAAGGTACACACCTGTCTATATAAGGTCCCACAGTTGACAGTGCATGTCAGAGCAAAAACCAAGCCATGAGGTCGAAGGAATTGTACGCAGAGCTCCGAGACAGGATTGTGTAGAGACACAGATCTGGGGAAGGGTACCAAAACATTTCTGCAGCATTGAAGGTCCCCAAGAACACAGTGGCCTCCATTCTTAAATGAAATACGTTTTGAACCACCAAGACTCTTCCTAGAGCTGGCCGCCCGGCCAAACTGAGCAATCGGGGGAGAAGGACCTTGGTCAGGGAGGTGACCAAGAACCTGATGGTCACTCTGACAGAGCTCCAAAGTTCCTCTGTGGAGATGGGAGAACCTTCCAGAAGGACAACCATCTCTGCCGCACTCCAAGAATCAGGCCGTTATGGTAGAGTGGCCAGACGGAAGCCATTCCTCAGTAAAAGACACATGACAGCCTGCTTGGAGTTTGCCAAAAGGCACCTAAAGGACTCCGACCATGAGAAACAAGATTTTCTAGTCTGATGAAACCAAGATTGAACTCTTTGGACTGAATGCCAAGCGTCACGTCTGAAGGAAACCTGGCACCATCCCTACGGTGAAGCATGGTGGTAGCAGCATCATGCTGTGGGGATGCTTTTCAGGGGCAGGGACTGGGAGACTAGTCAGGATCGAGGAAAAGATGAACAGAGAAAAGTATAGCGAGATCCTTGATGAAAACCTGCTCCAGAGCACTCAGGATCTCAGACTGGGGCGACGGTTCACCTTCCAACAGGACAACGACCCTAAGCACACAGCCAAGACAATGCAGGAGTGGCTTCGGGAAAAGTCTCAATGTCTTTGAGTGGCCAAGCCAGAGCCCGGACTTGAACCCGATCGAACATCTCTGGAGAGACCTGGAAATAGCTGTGCAGCGATGCTCCCCATCCAACCTGACAGAGTTTGAGAGGATCTGCATAGAATAATGGGAGATACTCCCCAAAACAGGTGTGCCAAACTTGTAGCGTCATACCTAAGAAGACTCTGGCTGTAATCGCTGCCAAAGGTGCTTCAACAAAGTACTTATGTAAATGTGATATTTCTGTTTTTTTATTTTTTATAAATTTGCTGAAAATTTATAAAAACCTGTTTTTGATTTGTCATTATAGGGTATTGTGTGTAGATTGATGAGGAATAAAAACAATGTAATCAATTTTAGAATAAGGCTGTAACATAACAACGTGGAAAAACTGAAGGGGTCTGAATACTTTCCGAATGCACTGTATGTAATTTGGCATAACTGGGCCTCCTCCTGATCTCTGACTGTAGCTGGAAATAGCCCAGAAGCATCCAGACATCTATGCAGTCCCAGTGAAACTACCAAAGCCCAACCACAACCGCCCACAGCCTATAGGGTAAGTTCATATATTAACCTTGTCTGTCACCACACAAATTAGAATTTTTACTGAACTTTCCACTGCCTGTCATGGGTTGGGTTCAGGTTGTGTTGAATGCTTTTTTTTTCAGACTTGATGCACAACAATCAGAATTAACTCAAATGTATTTCTCGCTCTCCTATGTCCAGCTCCAGCTCCAACCCAGAGCCCCAGACCCCATCCTCCAGGCCACCGTACTCTGAGAGCAGGGGTCACTACGACGACGATGAGGAAGAGTACCGCAGACAGCTGGCCGACCAAACCAGACGAGGCTACTACAGCAACCCCCAGAAATACAAAGACACTGAGCTGTAGGAAAGACGGACCCACCTATCACACCCTACCGTTCTCACCCAATCAGGGAGGCCCTCACTGTGCTCACTCAAACAGCCTAGTGTTATGGTTGCCTGTTCTGTGGCCCAACCTAGTGGGAGAAGGATATATCCTGTTCCTTGTGACCACTAACCAGATATGTGTCCTGACCTTGACCATTTGTTTGCCTCACTATGTGGATGGTGTATCGGCCTTTTAACCTCCCAACCCCACAATGTCTACCCTGCTGGGTTGTGTTTGATCTTCACCCCCAACCCCTCAGTCATATATGTCCAAACCAATAGAGTACGAGTACCCTCTGTTTTTGTTTTTTTATAAACCTTACATTTCAGTGTGTGTATGTATATATATATATATATATATATATATATTTTATCTTTATACATCTTAAGCATTCTTTGTTACATTAAAATACAAACATATTTGGACAGACACAGGATATTCTGTGTCTACTGCTGCTCTATATGGTCTGCTAGTGGCGTTAACTAGTGGTGGAGAATCTAGCCTTTATCCTTTTAAATCATGCATTGCATACCCTTTTGATTTACTCTACACTTGGACATTCGGTCTCCTTAAATACTAGAGATCAGCACATACAAAGTGCCTTTAGCTCTGAAAGTGTAACAATGTCCGATCACTGAAAGAACAAACAAGCAGTCAGCACTTGTGATGGGCAAAATATGCCAGTTTACTTCTCTGTATTAGCTGCATACATACAACCTGAGACAATCACATTTTTATGGCATATACAGTATATACGTACTAAATAGGGGACAGTCTTTTTTTTACCTGGGTGTAACAGGAGAGTGATTCTTACTGTCTTTGCTCTACATGTCTGTATTCCTCTACTATCTTTGAGTCATGTTCCTCAGGCGGCTGAAATCGACTGTAGGGAGTTAACTTTCTCAAACAAATATACATACATAAATAACAACTTTCACTTGTGTCTTAGTTCATTCTCTAAATAAAGGTGACAGTGCTGTGTGTATTTCTAATGCAGCCTCAAGCAGGATGGCTTCTGGGAGTTAATTCAACCAGGCACAAATTATAGCACAGCTGCAACATCTAACATTAAGGACATTGCCTTTGCTTTGCAGAGTTACATATTTTTACATGCAAGCCTGAATTTATTTTTTGGGTACAATGAAAAGCTCACATTTTGGTTACCATGCCCCTATGGAGACAGTTTGCATGTTTATAATTATTGTAGTACATTCATAGGACTCTGAAAGACCAAATGCATTCCTTGCTCTAAGTTCTTCTTAAATATGCACATTAAATTCACAGTTGTCTTTGGTTATTGATCAAACACATCACATTTATACTCTGTCTGGTAAATTAATCTGTGCCTTCTTACTTCAGCGATGCACCTTTCATATATATTATGAAAACTGATTCAGATTAAGGCAAGTCAGTGCTGAGAGAAATGAAGAAAAATGTTTCAAGCACACAGTGAGACAACGTGAAAAACCAATGAATACATGGTTAATAAATAAATTCATGTAACTAAATAAAATGATAGTAAAATCCTCTTAATGTGGACAGCAGTCTCAGATGTAGACTGGCTGTTCCTGGGCAGTCAGCAGACGGTACATGGCTGCAGGCATAGTCTTCATGTGGATCTGCAGCACAAAGAAATAACACATAGGTTGCATAACCAGAGACCTGCTACACAGCCGGGCATGAGGTTTCCTGCTGTTCTCAAAAATTAATCATAGCACCATTTACAGATTCAATTAGGATTATTTCAACTCATTACTGAATTGACTGAGTTCGAATAGATTGACCCTCAACCCTGGACTGTAGTACATTCTAGCTGTTAAGTGTGTTCTCATACTTCTCCCACTGCATTAGATAGGATGTGAACAATCTTCTCATGAGGCGTGGCCACCACACTCTGGCCGTTGATCTCAATGATGCGATGACCGACGCGGACACCCCCTCTCTCAGCAATGCCCCCCCTCATCAGGCTGCAGATCTGTAGAGGAAGGAGAGAGGGACACTGAAACAGCTGATAATGAAAACTACAATCTGTGTAAAAAAATGATTGTACAATAGTAAGAGAAACAGAACAACCATAGAGGATTCAAAACTAGGAGACATCTGTATTGGTTTCTATTGTCATGGTACCCACAATCCCATTCTGTACGCTGAAGCCCAGCTGGTATCTGAGGTCTGGTCTGCGGATCAGAACCATGGTGACGGGGGGACACCTGACGATGTTCAACTTGATCCTGCACTGGGCCTTCAGACCCTGGAGAGGAGAGATGGACATTTAGGGGAGGATTGTAACAGGAGGTAACATCCAAGACCAGAGGGAAAGAAATGCAGATGCTTGCAGCACTGCCTGGTCAAGCAGTCTCAATTGTTTTCAATGTGTGCTGGCTTGCAGAGGGGCAGACTAGATTAAGGTTGACAACCATGTGTATCTGCATTTTCAGCAGAAATGCACAGTTGGGCTGCAGTGACACAGAAAAGGAGAGGATACCGCGGAAAGAGACTTCAGGAAAGGTAAAAGAACACAGAAAGAGAAACGAAAAAGACAGACCTTAATGATACTCTGGCAGGTGGAGAGGGGCAGTCCAACCAGACTGGTTCCATTGATGGTCATGATTTGGTCACCAATGTTGAGTCGACCAGACTTCTCCGCTGGCCCAGAATGCATCATGCTAGCAATGATGACAGTGGGCAGGATAGAGCCCCAGCCTGACTCCACTATGACCACCCCCAGCATCTCTCCCTTCTGCTTCTCGATGTAAACCTGAGGTAGGATACACAGAACACTAAGATATACCACTACTTACACCACTATGGTCAATGCAACTGTGTTCACTTGAATGCCTTCATAGTTGTAGTTAGCATTCTGACTGCAATAAGGACACAATTTGTCAATTTGTTACATTAACAAGAAAGGTTGTGTATTATAGGTCTACCTCGTACTGAATTAGATGTAATAGACATATCCACCATTGGTCTAAAATCCCATATCAAACAACTAAGCACACAACACTGGCCTGCCCCCTGGTGGTTGACTCACATCTCTGCAGTTCTCTGACTTGGAGAAGTGGATGAGGTCATCGTTGTACATGTCCTGAGTGTTGAGCAGGTCGCTGTACTCCCTCTGACTCAGGTCCTCTGGGTCGATGCCATTGGCCCGCAGGAACTCCTGGTACGCCACACTGAATGCCTGGCCAATGGACTGGGCTATGAGCTGGGCCTGGACAGAGAGAAAGAGAGGCATCATACACACTGGATGAATACGAAAACATGCACATATTATCACATTGTAATATGTAATACAATTCCTACATCCACACACTTGTGTCTGAGTCAAACAGATCATTTGTAAACACACACATACACTCAAGCACAACACACACACACACACGCACACACACGCACTTACATCCTCTGACTCAAACACGTGGCAGACCATCCTGTACTGGGGGCGGTCGTCGCGGGCAGGGCTGGTTGTGTGGTCAGAGTGGTCAGTGGTATGGTTCAAGTTTTCCTGAGCACTCCTGGAGCGTACCATCTTCCCCCTGGCCATCAGCACCACCATGTTGCCTATGTCAGCGATGTATGAGATGGTCCTCAGAGGCAGGTCCATCATGGACTCCTGCTAGGAACACAGGATAAGGATGTAGTTATGTGGCTGTAGAGCGAAAGAGAGGTGTTTGGCAGTATAGTATGTGGGTGTAGTTTAGGTGTGTGTGGTAGCAGTGACTACTGGTGAGAGGTGCGTTTGATAACTTGTAATGTTGGAATTACTAATACAATAGATTGTTTGGTGCCTGCAACATAGTGGTGAATAGTATACAGTATTTACCTGAGTGTCTGTGTTCAGCACTTTGATCCTCTGTGTAGACATGAAGAGATCCACTTCAGTGGAGGAAGGAACCTCATCCTCAGTCTGCACATTTAGGGACATAGGAGAGCAGCATTTCAACAACTTAAGACTTTATTTACAACCATAACAGACAAGCAGAAAATATGACTTACTTATAATAATAAAAAGACACAGAACAAACAGTAGAAAAATATGTTACAGCCGTAACACTGTCACTATACCTTCTTTCTGTTTTTAGCTTGCTTTTGGGCAGTCTGCCGTATGGAATAGCAAAAGCAATAGAGACAGAGAGATAGAGAGAACAAGAGAGAGCGTTCAAGACAACGCTCAGTAAAAAACAGTAAGATGGGGCGTGTGTGATGTTAGCTGTCTATCACATCTGACAAAAGTTACTGGTCCAGAATTTATAAAGCAAACATCCTCAGAAGTTGCCCCTTTATCAATGTGATATGAGCACCCCTCAAGAAACAAACAGACTGAACGTGTTAACAACATACACTAACTGACAGATGCCCTGGGCATTCTTCAATGCTTGTTTATGGACATGAAATAATGTTACTTGGCAGATCTATCAATAACTATTCAGTAAAAATGTAATGCACATAATGATACGACTCTAAGGACATGATAATGATTATCTATCAAAAATCTTACTGCCTTAATAGTGGTCCCTTAAAAGATGGAATAATGAAGGAAGGAGAAAGGAAAATGAGGGGAGAGAATTCGGTCCTAGTTGATATTGACCCCTATGTGTGACTCTCACCCTGACACGGCTCATAGCCTCCTGGGCCTGCTGCATGCGGGCAGTCTTAGTGGGCGTCCTCTCTGACAGCAGGTGGGTGGAGCCCAGGTAGCTGGCTGCAAAGATGATGCCATCGATCAGGTCCTCTGGGTCACATGGCCCTGGGACTATAGACAAGACGGTCATTGAGGCTGGGTACAATCAATAGTCATCATAAATTACAATGTTTGTACATTAGATTTCAGTGAAAACATACCACTGCTCCTGACTTGTTCCATAATGTAATTTGAATGCCTTTATAACACAGCAGCTTTATCTCCAAGAATACACTCCTTCTCCTTTCTCACTAATAATCCTCCAACTGAGACACTCACCTTCCACGTATGTGGGGAAGGAGGGCATACTCCTCCGGATCTGAAATGGAAATAGACCGGAATATTACGGATATACATCAGTAATGGTGATGATGACAGTAATAGCAGAATAGCACTTCCTTAAACCTCAGTCATCTCTTTTCATAGTAGTGCGTGTGAAACGCAGATTAGCGTTTTTCGTCTTGAATCTGCTAACCCTAATGTCTAACCTTAAAGGGATACTTCGGGATTTTGGCCTTTTATCTACTTCCCCATAGTCAGATGAACTTGTGGATACCATTTTTATGTCTCTGTGTCCAGTATGAAGGAAGTTAGAGGCAGTTTCTCAAGCCAATGCTAACTAGCAATAGCGCGATGACTGGAAGTTTATGGGTATCTGCGAGCATGCATAGACTTCCAGCCATTGCGCTAACGCTAGTTAGCAACTTCCTTCAAACTGCACCCAGGCATATAAAAATGGTATCCACGAGTTCATCTGACTCTGGGGAAGTAGATAAAGGGCCTCATTGCCAACTTCCCAAAGAGCAATTTTTTGTTTGCATTACTTTTTACAATATAGCCAATTTTGACTTTGCAGCTGGCCTAAGGGGAAATCGTCAACCGCGTGTGAAACAGTTTACAGCAGTCACTTACCTCCTCAATGGATGGCGGCCTCGGCGGTTCCCTCTGCTCTCTATGCTCCCTGTGCTGTACCTGGTGTGTTCTGGAGGACTCTGCCCTCACAGGCTCTGGGACTGGCACCGGAACTCGGGCTGGGGCTGGAACTCGGGCTGGGGATGGGGCTGGAACTCGGGCTGGGGATGGGGCTGGAACTCGGGCTGGGGATGGGGCTGGAACACGGACTGGAACTGTGTCAGGAACTGGAACTGGGGTATAGCGTGAAGGTGACTGAGAGAGTTTAAGAGATACATAGAGAGAACATCATTAACTGAAGTTTTCTGGTGGCACATTTAAACAGATCAGAGTAAATAACATTATTGCCACTGAGTTGTTCACTACACTTTTTTTGTTGTAAGATTATATATATTTTTGTAAACAATACAAAACATATACATACAAACGACAACATCACACAAACATCAACTACACCACACCTGCCCAGACCCACATGCTCACACCCCCATAGAGTTGTTCACGATTATCATTGACGCAATGATCACCTGACGCAACTCAACTATGTAAACACTTCAAACCAATGATTTCCATTGTAATCCAGAGCTGGCTCATACTCACACTCACGTTGCCTCCCGGTGGCTGCTGTGGGGAATTCTCCTCCTCAGTAGGACTGACCTCCTGCCTCATCACCCACACAGGCTCTATGGGCTGGTCAGGAGTGTAGGGCGAGCGCACCGTCTTAGTCTTCACCTCCTCTATGGCCTCTCGGATGTCCCTGATGGCCAGAGAGATGGCATTCCCTGAGCCCCTGACACTGTCCTCTGAGGGGCCTTCCGCTGGAGGTCTGAGCTCCATCCCAGCCTGCTCATCCTGTAACTCGCCTGAACTAAGCTGCCCAGAGCTGGGACACTCTGACTGGGTTTCACCCTGCACATTCCTGGGAGGTGGCCCCAGGCTTTGAGAACGGGGGCTTTCTTTAAGGCTGTCGGCTTCCCCATCAGACGTAGTGTCATCGTAGTGGTGCAGTCTTGAGCCGACTGAGCGACCCTGCCAAGGGGGGTTGGTTTGTGGTAACCCCACATCCCTACCTGGCCAGGAGGCACAGGGCTGTGGATCAGTGGTAGGCTCAGTGTCTGGAGCTCCCTTATAAACATGCTTCCTCTGTCTACAACTATAGGGCTCTGGGTAGGGTTCTGCATATGGCTCATCAGGGTCGGCCTCAGATCTCCTGTGGAGCTCTCTGTCTGGATAATTAATCAATTTCAAGGGTTCAGGGAAAGACTGGGGATAGGATTTTGCGTAGGGTTCTGTGTAGGATTCTGTGATGGATTCTGACTGTGGGTAGGACTCATTATAAAATTCTGCATAGGTCTTAGGATACGAGTCTGTGAAGGTGAAGGATTCGGAATGGGACAGTGGAGAATCAGTGCAGCTCTCATCGTCAGGCATTATGTCCGTGTCGTGGGTGGGGCTTGGGCTAAACTCGTCACTACATTGGTCCGAGAACTCAGACTGAAGTGGAGGGGGCGAGAATAGAGATGGAGAGGTGGGTGGTGATTGGTGAGGAGGTGGGCTCAGGGGCGGAGCCTCCATGCTTAGAGAGGCAGCACTATCAGTGTCAGAACAGTGGCCATTTGTTCCGTCTTCCTGGTTGTCCTTTCCCAGATCCCTCTCTTTTTTGTCCTCTTCCCCCAGACTCGTCTCTTTTAGGTCCCCTTCTCCATGGCCCCCCTCCCCCTGGTTCCACTCTAGGTCTGTCTGGATGTCAAATCCACTCTGAGTACTAACAGACTGAGTTATGGATGAACTGCACCCTTCCTCCTCATCCTCCTGAGGCTGGGGAGACTCTATGTTGGTAAGGGGTGGTGGCAGCTCTTGAGGAGGGAGATCAGAGGCAGGGGGACATGGTGTGTGGTGTGTGGGGGTAAGAGTACCAGCAGTAAGGTCAGATGCTCCACTGGCCTGTGTGTGGTGGGGTGGAGGGGAGTACGGGGGGTGCTGCTGCTTCATTGCCGCAGGACCAGTCATGTCACTCTGAACAGTCAGAGAAGCGTCAGATGACCATTGATGTGGAAACGGCGGGTCGTGGGTCTCTTGGACGTCTCTCGGCGGCTGTCTCTGTCTGTGAACTCTGACCCTGGGCACCCCCTGGCGGCGGTAGCGGGCCACACCAGGTCGGGGCGGCTGGGTGTGGCGAGAAGGCTCCATGACCACTCCCTCCCCCTGTCTGGACAGGCCCTGCCCTGAGGGGGAACGCCTACGGTGCCGTGGGGGGCCGCGGCCCGAGCCTTGGTGTGGAATAGGAGGGTGATGATGGTGATGGTGATGAAGATAAGGATCCTGCCCGTCCTGACCAAGCATTTGGCAGGGTCTCCAACTTCTCCGGACAGGGACCCCCTCTCCTCTTCCTCCTCCTCCTCCTCCTCCTCCTCCTGCTGTGCCGTTGGGCTGCCTGTTTTTGGGAGCAGCTGGAGCCTTCTGCTCCTCCCCCACATAATCACCTAGCCCCTCCCCCTGCTGCTTGTGGCTCATCGCTCTGCTGTAATCTGTTTACGTACAGAACATGGTCCTTCCGTCTCCAAGGAAACACCACTCACAGCACTGCCTGCAGGGTAACAGGAAACTCATGTGAACAGATAGGTCATAGTTCAGAGGTCATGGATGAAACAGCAGGGTCAGGAAGGCTTGTCTACAACCAGGAGACTGTGATTGTGTTTTGAGAGTGAGTGAGTGAGTGAGTGAGTGAGTGAGTGAGTGAGTGAGTGAGAGAGCACCACTGTGGTTATGAAGTATGTCTATGTATCGCTCTCCCAAAATCCATTTTAATGTCAATTCTATCCTCAATTTTGGTAAAAGGAAAATATTGAGATCTGCCAATACCCCACACATCTACATAGTACAAAGCACACACACACAGAATAGATCCTGACAGATAAGAAGCTGCAGGGCTCCCTGTTCTCCAGGGTAAAACCTACATCCCAGGGATTCATCTGGGTGTGTTTCATCTCAGGCACCACGCCACACCACCACAGCACAGCAGCTGGCATGAGGGATGAGGAGGAGGGACAAAGCCCCGGCACCACCAACCTGAGAGAGAGGAGGCTGGGCTGAATACTGAACTGTATGCTCAGTGTACAGAATATTGATGTCTGAACTCTGGATAAATTGTGCAGTATACTCAGCATCAGTCAGTATACTGACTTCAAAGTATAGTATAGGATTAGTTTTCACAATTTTTCAGGTACAGTATTCTGTAGCTTTAAGAGCTATATGATTCTGTACTGTATGAATTAATGAGAGTAGCTCAAATGCAAATTGGATGGATACAGAAAGCAGAGAATGTACAGATTTAATATAGGCTGGATAGCTGAGTGGCGACTAGGGGCAGAGGTTAATGTAGAACCTCAGGATGAAAAGTCATCTGAGTGCAGGCAAAAACAGACAGAGAGAAGACATATGAGGAGGACAAAGAGTGCAGATTATATGTTAGATTTATGCCCTTTCCCCTGTGCTTGGTGCTGCTGACTGGGCGGGCACCTGGGGGGCAGTGCCCGGGTCACAGATGGTCTGGCTGTGGGCAACATGGGCCAGGCAGCCGGGCCGGCGGAGGGAGCAGTGACCTGTGTACTGCTCCTCCATCTGTCAGGGCTCCAGTGAAAGCCCCAGAGAGGGGATTAACCAAGCCATTAACTCACTGATCTTACGCTAGCCTAACACACACACACACACACAAGACAAGGCCAATGTTAAAACAGTGTTTACATGTAGCATCAATAGGTCTATTGGTTACATTTTGATGACATGTTTGTTGTTTTAGCAGTACAGGATTAATGCATAAGCAAGGTGGTGTGATGACTGAAAAAAGCTTGTATTCAAGTCCCACGTTTTATGGCCGCAGGGAGGACATTTTTAAAAAGCTGCCTGAATGTGAGGAAATTAAAAGGGTGGGAAAGCAGGTACCTTGTGACAAATACTCTTATTTTCATTGGAAGCAGCCCAATGGTAGGCTATGTTATTCATGCAATACAATTGCAGTGACGACCAGCATTATAAGAGACAAATTAAAATAGAAAACTGTACAGAACAAAAATATAAACACAACATCTAAAGTGTTGGTCCCATGTTTCATGAGCTGAAATAAAATATTCCAGAAATGTTCCATACACACAAAAAGCTTATTTCTCTCAAATGTTGTGTACAAATTTGTTTACATCCCTGTTAGTGAGCATTTATCCTTTGCCAAGATAATCCATCCACCTGACAGGTGTGGCATATCAAGAAGATGATTAAACAGCATGATCATTACACAGGTGCACCTTGTGCTTGGAACAATAAAAGGCCACTCTAAAATGTGCAGTTCTGTCACACAACACAATGCTACAGATGTCTAAAGTTTTGAGGGAGTGTATTTCTGTCTGCCCAGGACCTACACATCCGTCTTCTTCACCTGTGGGATCGTCTGAGGAGGGGGAGGGGTGGTGCTGAGGAGTATTTCTGTCTGTAATAAAGCCCCTTTGTGGGGGAAAATCTTATTCTGATTGGCTGGGCCTGGCTCCCCAGTGGGTGGGCCTATGCCCTCCCAGGCCCACCCATGGCTGCGCCCCTGCCCAGTCATGTGAAATCCATAGATTAGGGCCTAATGCATTTATTTCAATTGACGGATTTCCTTATATGAACTGTAACTCAGTAAAATCTTTGAAATTGTTGCATGTTGCGTTTATATTTTTGTTCAGTATAAGTTATAGGCCTATGTGGAATAACGTGGCTTTTCATCCTCGATATGTCCGGAGTCGGGACAGAACAGTCACAACACTATTCTATAGGATGAGAAAGCGCTCTCCCGATTCTGTCACCCTGTGTCACAGCCCAAAAGGAAAGCAAACTGAGTAGGCGCTCGATCCTGCGATTAAATAAGACATTTTTGTTATTGACAACTGCGCTACGAATGGGCATCATATTTAAAAAAAATTATTTTTAAAGCATGCACCTGTCTGAATGTCCGACGACGATGAAAGGCTCTACAATGTGACACATATCTAATGAAATTATCCATTTGACAGCTTATTTTCATGGTCAAATAATCGGCGCCGCTGGTAGGCTACCTTCATCCATCCCATTCCAATCAATTGACTACAGACGGAATACCGTCGAGATGCCAGTCGCTGTCATGTTAATCGTTGCTCTATCTCCTGGATGATAAATAGCCTCTTACCTGTTCGTCACTAGGAATGGGTTGGTCGCGTAACAATCCGTTTCACCATTTTTGCTGGTCCCTCTGTCCCTTCAGACAATTTGCATGGATTAGGCCTGAGCGGTCAACTCCTCCTGATCGTGACATCAGAGCCGATTACCGATGCACAAAGCGCCTTTTAAAGACTGCTGTGTTTCAACATAATATTGACGGTGCTGCACCGGCCGTATTCAGCCTCTTTGTAGGCAAAACTGCTGTGTGCCCTGCACCACTTTTTCGTGAGCGCAATGAGATATCAGAACCCGCCAATTCTCCCCTTCCCGAAATGCACCTGGGGCTGAGAAACACCTGTGTAGACTAAGCAAAATATCCACACCACCGTGTCAACCATACAAAACAAATTATTCAAGGACACTCGCTCACAGTATTTTATCAGAATATACTAGGCTATATATAGGCTGTGGGCAACGTTATCTAGGGAGAACACTATTCCCTAGAACGCACTCGCACCTCAGTCACCGTGACAACATGTGACTGAAGATACTGATGTGAGTAGTAACCATGGTAATGGTATCCAATCTCTGATCATCACCCCTCCCCCAGTAGCGGTGTGTGGGTAAAATCACTTGGGAAGCCAAGCCAGGAAAATGTGCCATATTACAACCTATGTGTTGTGATCATTGCATGTTTGCTCTATAACCTGTTAGTTCATATGCCTTGCCACAGTGATATATAGGCCTAAGGCTGAGAGACAATAAGAAGACACAGTGGCAGAATAAATTCAACTACATCTGTGTTTCATCACAAAACTGGAGAGCGACCTCTGTATGGTGAAGTCCACAAAGCATATTGTACAGCTGCGGAAAAAATTAAGAGACCACTGCAAAATTATCAGTTTCTTTGGTTTTACTATTTATAGCTATGTGTTTGGGTAAAAATAACATTTTTGTTTTATTCTATAAACTACTGACAACATTTCTCCCAAATTCCAAATAAAAATATTGTCATTTAGAGCATTTATTAGCAGAAAATGACAACTGGTCAAAATAACAAAAAAGATGCAGTGTTGTCAGACCTCGAATAATGCAAAGAAAATAAGTTCATGTTCATTTTTAAACAACACAATAGTAATGTTTTAACTTAGGAAGAGTTCAGAAATCAATATTTGGTGGAATAACCCTGATTTTCAATCACAGCTTTCATGGCACAAGAATTCAAGCAGCTCGGCTTTGTTTGATGGCTTGTGACCATCCATCTTCCTCTTGATCACATTCCAGAAGTTTTCAATGGGGTTCAGGTCTGGAGATTGGGCTGGCCATGACAGGGTCTTGATCTGGTGGTCCTCCTTGATTGACCTGGCTGTGTGGCATGGCGCATTGTCCTGCTGGAAAACCCAATCCTCAGAGTTGGGGAACAATGTCAGAGCAAAAGGAAACAAGTTTTCTTCCAGGACAATCTTGTACGTGGCTTGATTCATGCGTCCTTCACAAAGACAAATCTGCCCGATTCCAGCCTTGCTGAAGCACCCCCAGATCATCACAGATCCTTCACCAAATTTCACAGTGGGTGCGAGACACTGTGGCTTGTAGGCCTCTCCAGGTCTCCGTCTAACCATTAGACGACCAGGTGTTGGGCAAAGCTGAAAATTGGACTCATCAGAGAAGATGACCTTACTCCAGTCCTCTACGGTCCAATCCTTATGGTCTTTTGCAAACCTCAGCCTGGCTCTTCTTTGCTTCTCATTGATGAAGGGCTTTTTTCTAGCTTTGCACGACTTCAGCCCTGCCCCTAGGAGCCTGTTTCGAACCGTCCTCGCCATGCACTTCACCCCAGCTGCAGTTTGCCATTCTTTTTGTAGGTCACTTGATGTCATTCTACGGTTGTTGAGTGACATTCGAATGAGTTGGCGGTCATCCCGGTCAGTAGGGAGTCGTTTTCGCCCTCTGCCGGTCTGTAGCTTTGTTGTCCCCAATGTCTGCTGCTTGACTTTGTTCTTATGAACCGCCGTCTTTGACATTTTAAGGATGGAAGCAACCTGACGCTCATTGTATCCCTCTGCCAGTAAAGCCAGAATTGAACCCTTCGTTTCCTCACTCAAAACTTTTGGCATGGTCAATAGTTATTTTTTGATTAATATTACTTTTGAGGTACTATTAGCACTGTTTTTGCCATCCAGCTGGTCCTATTGCAAGAGGATAGTGATGACCACAGCAGTGGTTTTTATACTTTTCCTCGTTAAATAAGATTTGGTTCATGTGATCACCTAATCAGTACCTAATTCAGTAGAATGAGGTGTGCCTGTGTTGGAATTCAACAGATACTGGAATGGAATGGCTGTCATACATGTAGAGATGATGATTTAAGAAAACATGTTGACTCAAGGTACTTGTAGAGAAACGCCAATGCCATCCTCCTCTCTTTCATGTTGCCTAAACGGTCTATGACTGCCATACAGTACACACTTTTAGTTTTTGTTGTCCTAGGCTACCTGGCTAAAATGCTTGCTCGCTAGCCTAACTTCCTTTCATTGGCAACGATGAGCCAGCTAGTTAACATTAGCCTACAACTAGCTACAGTGGGGGGAAAAAGTATTTAGTCAGCCACCAATTGTTCAAGTTCTCCCACTTAAAAAGATGAGAGAGGCCTGTAATTTTCATCATAGGTACACGTCAACTATGACAGACAAAATGAGAAAAGAAAATCCAGAAAATCACATTGTAGGATTTTTTATGAATTTATTTGCAAATTATGGTGGAAAATAAGTATTTGGTCAATAACAAAAGTTTCTCAATACTTTGTTATATACCCTTTGTTGGCAATGACACAGGTCAAACGTTTTCTGTAAGTCTTCACAAGGTTTTCACACACTGTTGCAGTAATGTTTTGGGGCTGTCGCTGGGCAACACGGACTTTACCTCCCTCCAAAGGTTTTCTATGGGATTGAGATCTGGAGACTTGCTAGGCCACTCCAGGACCTTGAAATGCTTCTTACGAAGCCACTCCTTCGTTGCCCGGGCGGTGTGTTTGGGATCATTGTCATGCTGAAAGACCCAGCCACGTTTCATCTTCAATGCCCTTGCTGATGGAAGGAGGTTTTCACTCAAAATCTCACGATACATGGCCCCATTCATTCTTTCCTTTACACGGATCAGTCGTCCTGGTCCCTTTGCAGAAAAACAGCCCCAAAGCATGATGTTTCCACCCCCATGCTTCACGGTAGGTATGGTGTTCTTTGGATGCAACTCAGCATTCTTTGTCCTCCAAACACGACGAGTTGAGTTTTTACCAAAAAGTTATATTTTGGTTTCATCTGACCATATGACATTCTCCCAATCCTCTTCTGGATCATCCAAATGCACTCTAGCAAACTTCAGACGGGCCTGGACATGTACTGGCTTAAGCAGGGGGACACGTCTGGCACTGCAGGATTTGAGTCCCTGGCAGCGTAGTGTGTTACTGATGGTAGGCTTTGTTACTTTGGTCCCAGCTCTCTGCAGGTCATTCACTAGGTCCCCCGTGTGGTTCTGGGATTTTTGCTCACCGTTCTTGTGATCATTTTGACCCCACGGGGTTAGATCTTGCGTGGAGCCCCAGATCGAGGGAGATTATCAGTGGTCTTGTATGTCTTCCATTTCCTAATAATTGCTCCCACAGTTGATTTCTTCAAACCAAGCTGCTTACCTATTGCAGATTCAGTCTTCCCAGCCTGGTGCAGGTCTACCATTTTGTTTCTGGTGTACTTTGACAGCTCTTTGGTCTTGGCCATAGTGGAGTTTGGAGTGTGACTGTTTGAGGTTGTGGACAGGTGTCTTTTATACTGATAACAAGTTCAAACAGGGGCCATTAATACAGATAACGAGTGGAGGACAGAGGAGCCTCTTAAAGAAGAAGTTACAGGTCTGTGAGAGCCAGAAATCTTGCTTGTTTGTAGGTGACCAAATACTTATTTTCCACCATAATTGGCAAATAAATTCATTAAAAATCCTACAATGTGATTTTCTGGATATTCTTTTCTCAATCTGTCTGTCATAGTTGACGTGTACCTATGATGAACATTACAGGCCTCTCTCATCTTTTTAAGTGGGAGAACTTGCACAATTGGTGGCTGACTAAATACTTTTTTCCCCCACTGTACATATTGAACTTCCATCCTCTCAGGCAAGGGGCACAATTTATGAATTTATGGTTGGATCAGAATCGCAGTTATAATCATTGGCCAGTACTGAGAATTAAGTAAAACCACAAGTCCAAATCCCTATCTCCATCCATGACTAATTTAGGAAAGGACCAATTTTAGCTACCTAGCTAGCCACTGGAGGACAACAACGCAATGAGATGCAACAATATTTTTTTTCTGTAAATGGAGTTAGGCTTTTGATGTGATGTGATTGGTGTGAAGCCAAATCCAAACTGGCTTCCCTTGACACTTTTTTTTTGGTGTGCCAGAACCATTGAAATTTGAGCTCACTCATTTTAGCTGAATGCTGATTGGTTATTATATTTGTTGTAAAACAAATTCAAGGGAGGCCAAATGCTCGCTGGCTTCCCTTGCATTCAATGCTACGGCGGCAACAATATCATACTCTTTTTGACCAGACAGCATCAGAAGACCCTCAATATTTATTGGAAAGGAGCATCAAACTCATCATCTTGCATATTCACCACCCTGTGAAGTTCATCATAACTTATTTCATCTGTAGCCAAATAAATTGTATTGTTTCCCGAGTCATAGTGGGAGGACCACACAACATATCATTGCGTGACTCCAAGTTTACTTCGATATGATGGTTATTATATCAATATTTGCGCATAAAGGCATTTCCACCGCCATTTCTCGCATAATTAATTTTACCGAAACAAAATGATCCCACCATGTCAAATGAACAAATTGTCTGTCGGCATTTATAAAACTGTACAGGCATTTCATGTTTCCATCAGCCCAGTCATGACTTTTTTCATGTGTCAGGTAATTCATCTGCATGAATGGTTAGATGGAAACGTGGTTACTGAGAGACGAAATATACATTATTTTATTATTAGCCTACCATACCCTTCGTATTGCTGTCACCTATGATTTCATGCTCCCATTCACACATTTGCTGTTCTATTTTAAGACTGGGCATCAATAATTTATGTTCCTCTCTTTGCATTCATTGATGAAGGTACTGTATGTATTATGTTTTACGTTACATGACTGGCTAAGAGCATGCTTAAAACCCATCTCTGAAAATATCATTCATAAATGTTTGATCAGGCCCATTACGGTGTTGTCACGCAAAACCCATGGCCCACATGCAATGCCTCCAAAATTGTTCAAACAGTAGGCTTGTTCCAGGCTTAAACTACACTGAAGAAAGCAAGGGATGGATGGTGTAGTATTGCCTGGGCTGGGCTGCAGGTGGCACTGTCCAATAGCTGAACTGTTCTTAATCTTCTGATATGAGCTGACCAACCACACGGTATCAATCTCCTGTGTTTATAGAATATATACTGCAAGGCTTAAACCATTCCCATAACAATCCACTCCCATAAGCAATGTGTGACATTTGAATATATATTCAAAGTTAATGTCCTATCTCTTGCATTATTACGTTAATAATAATATTATTACTCAGATTATCTTTGGTGCAGTTCAAAAACAGGGAGTTCATACAAACTCCACACATTGGTAACTTCTGGTTGAGAGCCAAATGATTTTGGGATTCTGTCCTTGATGATTGTTCTAAAAGGGGGGAGAGGGGGGACTAGCTATTATCCATCTAGGCCCCTGATGAGGCCCTCTGGGCTTGGCTGACCCCGGGGATAGGTGGGGCCCAGAAGGACCAGTCCTCGCCTGTGGGATCGTCTGAGGAGGGGGAGGGGTGGTGCTGAGGAGTATTTCTGTCTGTAATAAAGCCCTTTTGAGGGGAAAATCTCATTCTGATTGGCTGGGCCTGGCTCCCCAGTGGGTGGGCCTGGCTCCCAAGTGGGTGGGCCTATTCCCTCCCAGGCCCACCCATGGCTGCGCCCTTCCCAGTCATGTGAAATCCATAGATTAGGGCCTAATGAATTTATTTCAATTGATTGATTTCCTTCTATGAACAGTAACTCAGTAAAATCTTTGAAAGTGTTGCATGTTGCGTTTATATTTTTGTTCAGTATAAATACAAAAGCAGTAACCTCAAAGGCTACTTCCCACAATTTAAATAAAGACAAAATATTAGGGAATCTGAGGTGAGGGGAGTGTGAGAGAGTTCTGGAGCTCTGTAATATTCTGAGTCTGGTTCAGATTATTACCAGAGTCCTCCCTCCCTCCCTCTCTCCTCCTCACAGCACTGCTGTTTAGACAGAGTCTTCTCATCTGAGACTCTACAGTGTGCTGGCAGTTTGTGAGCTGGAGAGATTGATATTGACTGACAGACACAGACACACAGGACCAGACAGAGAAATACTGACGGTGTGGACCTCGGGCTGGCTTAGATTTTGGTTGGGACACACAATTGCTCCTACATTAGTTTGAAGGTATTTCAGCTTCTCCTGGTTTTTGATTTTTTTCCATTTAAGACTGCAATGCTTCCATTCTAACTCTTCACCCTGTTTGGTGAGTATAGAAAACAAATTTGCAGTGAATATGTGCATGTTTTTATACGTGCAGCAGTGCTTGTTTTAGTGTCTGTGTATGACTCATCCGTCTTCTCTCTTCTCCCAGCCACAGTCCAAGCCCAGATCCAGCCCTTGTCAGGCTCCTGTATCTTTGAGTCCAGCACACGTCAGACCCAAACTTTTCGACCTGGACGCTCAACAAAGATGGTAGGAGACTTTGAAAAAGGTTGAAGACTACCCCCTTTAATAACACTGACAAGTGCCTATAATACAGTAGCTTCCCACTGGGCACAGACATCAATTCAACGTCTATTCCACGTCGGTTCAACGTGGAAAACATAAGAAGACGGTCTTCTCTTCTATACAGTAGAGATGACAGGGGCTTATTACAAGGATTTAAAGTTTCTAGTAGTGCCTGTAGTAGTGTCTGTAGTAGTGTCTGTAGTAGAGTCTGTAGTAGTGTCTGTAGAACTGTCTGTAGTAGTGTCTGTAGTAGAGTCTGTAGTACTGTCTGTAAAACTGTCTGTAGAACTGTCTGTAGTAGTGTCTGTAGTAGTGTCTGTAGCAGTGTCTGTAGTACTGTCTGTAGAACTGTCTGTAGAACTGTCTGTAGAACTGTCTGTAGTAGTGTCTGTAGTAGTGTCTGTGGTAGTGTCTGTAGTAGAGGCTGTAGTAGTGCCTGTAGTAGTGTCTGTAGTAGAGTCTGTAGTAGTGCCTGTAGTAGTGTCTGTAGTAGAGTCTGTAGTACTGTCTGTAGTAGTGTCTGTAGTAGATTCTGTAGTAGTGCATGTAGTAGTGTCTGTTGTACTGTCTGTAGAACTGTCTGTAGTAGTGTATGTAGTAGTGTCTGTAGTAGTGTCTGTAGTAGAGTCTGTAGTACTGTCTGTAGAACTGTCTGTAGTAGTGTATGTAGTAGTGCATGTAGTAGTGTCTGTAGTAGAGTCTGTAGTACTGTCTGTAGTAGAGTCTGTAGTACTGTCTGTAGAACTGTCTGTAGTAGTGTCTGTAGTAGTGTCTGTAGTAGTGTATGTAGTAGTGTCTGTAGTAGTGTATGTAGTAGTGCCTGTAGTAGAGGCTGTAGTGGTGCCTGTAGTAGTGTATGTAGTAGAGTCTGTAGTAGTGTCTGTAGTAGTGTCTGTAGTAGAGTCTGTAGTAGTGTATGTAGTAGTGTCTGTAGAACTGTCTGTAGTAGTGTCTGTAGTAGTGTCTGTAGTAGAGTCTGTAGGCGGACTACATTGCAGACACATGCCAGATCTCAGAACGCCTGGATTGGTGTTTAACATATCGGTTAACCAAATCATATGATATAGCAATCTGATGCCTGACTGTTCAGTCAATGACGTGGGCACAGAACCATTGGCTGATGCAATGCAATGTCTGCAATGTAGTTGGCCAGGAACACGACCATAATCATTCGGTAAGAGGTTAACGTGTATATTTAAATAGATTCAAATGAGCCAGGCAAAGCACTTATTGGACAAATCAAAGATGCCATTTTCTCCCTATACTGCTCATTTGAATAATTATTTACCCCAGGCTCACTAAGGCATAAAGTCCTGTGTAATTAACGTGCTACGCCAATCAGGAACTCTTAACCAGCTCTGTATTTACTGTTTAGTTCTTATGGAGGTATAGAAAAGGATTGCATCTCCAACTAACCAATCTCACTGGTCATTTACTTTAGTGGCTTGATGTTAAACCTCATGATACTAACTGTAAGTTGCTCTGGATAAGAGCGTCTGCTAAATGACTCAAATGTAAATGTAAATGTAGTAGTGCCTGTAGTAGTGTCTGTAGTAGAGTCTGTAGTAGAGTCTGTAGTAAAGTCTGTAGTAGAGTCTGTAGTAGTGTCTGTAGTAGAGCCTGTAGTAGAGTCTGTAGTAAAGTATGTAGTAGTGTCTGTAGTAGTGTATGTAGTAGTGTATGTAGTAGTGTTTGTAGTATTGTCTGTAGTAGAGTCTGTAGAAGTGTCTGTAGTAGAGTCTGTAGTAGTGTATGTAGTAGTGTTTGTAGTAGTGTCTGTAGTAGTGCCTGTAGTAGTGTCTGTAGTAGTGTCTGTAGTAGTCTGTAGTAGTGTCTGTAGTCGTGTCTATAGTAGAGTCTGTAGTAGTGTCTGTAGTAGTGTCTGTAGTAGTGTATGTAGTAGAGTCTGTAGTAGTGTCTGTAGTAGAGTCTGTAGTAGAGTCTGTAGTAAAGTCTGTAGTAGTGTCTGTAGTAGTGTCTGTAGTAGTCTGTAGTAGTGTCTGTAGTAGTCTGTAGTAGTGTCTGTAGTAGAGTCTGTAGAACTGTCTGTAGAACTGTCTGTAGTAGTGTCTGTTGTAGTGTCTGTAGTAGAGTCTGTAGTACTGTCTGTAGAACTGTCTGTAGTAGTGTCTGTAGTAGAGCCTGTAGTAGTGTATGTAGTAGTGTCTGTAATAGAGTCTGTAGTAGTGCCTGTAGTAGTGTCTGTAGTAGAGTCTGTAGTTGTGTCTGTAGTAGTGTCTGTAGTAGAATCTGTAGAACTGTCTGTAGTAGTGCCTGTAATAGTGTCTGTAGTAGAGTATGTAGTACTGTCTGTAGAGAACTGTCTGTAGTAGTGTCTGTAGTATAGTGTGTAGTAGTGTCTGTAGTAGTGTCTGTAGTGGAGTCTGTAGTAGTGTCTGTAGTAGAGTCTGTAGTAGTGCCTGTAGTTGTGTCTGTAGTAGTGTCTGTAGTAGAGTCTGTAGTTGTGTCTGTAGTAGTTTCTGTAGTAGAGTATGTAGTAGTGTATGTAGTAGAGTCTGTAGAACTGTCTGTAGTAGTGTCTGTAGTAGTGCCTGTAGTAGTGTCTGTAGTAGAGTCTGTAGTACTGTCTGTATAACTGTCTGTAGTAGTGTCTGTAGTATAGCCTGTAGAAGTGTCTGTAGTAGAGTCTGTAGTAGAGCCTGTAGTCGTGTCTGTAGTAGTGTCTGTAGTAGAGTCTGTAGTAGTGCCTGTAGTAGTGTCTGTAGTAGTGTCTGTAGTAGTGTCTGTAGTAGAGTCTGTAGTAGTGTCTGTAGTGGTGTCTGTAGTAGAGTCTGTAGTAGTGTCTGTAGTAGTGTCTGTAGTAGTGTATGTAGTAGTGTCGATAGTAGTGTCTGTAGTAGAGTCTGTAGTAGTGTCTGTAGTAGAGTCAGTAGTAGAGTCTGTAGTAGTGTCTGTAGTAGAGTCTGTAGTAGTGTATGTAGTAGTGTTTGTAGTATTGTCTGTAGTAGAGTCTGTAGTAGTGCCTGTAGTAGTGTTTGTAGTAGTCTGTAGTAGTGTCTGTAGTAGTGTCTGTAGTAGAGTCTGTAGAACTGTCTGTAGTAGTGTCTGTAGTAGTGTCTGTAGTAGTGTCTGTAGTAGAGTCTGTAGTACTGTCTGTAGAACTGTCTGTAGTAGTGTATGTAGTAGAGTCTGTAGTAGTGTATGTAGTAGTGTCTGTAATAGAGTCTGTAGTAGTGCCTGTAGTAGTGTCTGTAGTAGAGTCTGTAGTAGTGTCTGTAGTAGTGTCTGTAGTAGAGTCTGTAGAACTGTCTGTAGTAGTGTCTGTAGTAGTGCCTGTAGTTGTGTCTGTAGTAGTGTCTGTAGTAGAGTCTGTAGTAGTGTCTGTAGTAGAGTCTGTAGTAGTGCCTGTCGTAGTGTCTGTAGTAGTGTCTGTAGTAGTGCCTGTAGTAGAGTCTGTAGTAGTGCCTGTAGTAGTGTCTGTAGTAGTGTCTGTAGTAGTGTCTGTAGTAGAGTCTGTAGTAGAGTCTGTAGTAGTGTCTGTAGTAGTGTATGTAGTAGTGTATGTAGTATAGTCTGTAGTAGTGTCTGTAGTAGTGCCTGTAGTATAGTCTTTAGAAGTGTTTGTAGTAGAGTCTGTAGTAGTGTCTGTAGTAGAGTCTGTAGTAGTGCCTGTAGTAGTGTCTGTAGTAGTGTCTGTAGTAGAGTGTAGTAGTGCCTGTAGTAGTGTCTGTAGTAGTGTATGTAGTAGAGTCTGTAGTAGTGTCTGTAGTAGAGTCTGTAGTAGTGTCTGTAGTAGTGTCTGTAGTAGTGTCTGTAGTAGTGTATGTAGTAGAGTCTGTAGTAGTGTCTGTAGTAGTGCCTGTAGTAGTGCCTGTAGTAGTGTCTGTAGTAGTGTCTGTAGTAGTGTATGTAGTAGTGCCTGTAGTAGTGTCTGTAGTAGAGTCTGTAGTAGTGTCTGTAGTAGTGTCTGTAGTAGAGTCTGTAGTAGTGTCTGTAGTAGTGTCTGTAGTAGTGTATGTAGTAGAGTCTGTAGTAGTGTCTGTAGTAGTGCCTGTAGTAGTGTCTGTAGTAGAGTCTGTAGTAGTGTCTGTAGTAGTGTCTGTAGTAGAGTCTGTAGTAGAGTCTGTAGTAGTGTCTGTAGTAGTGTCTGTAGTAGTGTATATAGTATAGTCTGTAGTAGTGTCTGTAGTATAGTCTGTAGAAGTGTTTGTAGTAGAGTCTGTAGTAGTGTCTGTAGTAGAGTCTGTAGTAGTGCCTGTAGTAGTGTCTGTAGTAGTGTCTGTAGTAGAGTGTAGTAGTGCCTGTAGTAGTGTCTGTAGTAGTGTCTGTAGTAGAGTCTGTAGTATTGTCTGTAGTAGTGTCTGTAGTAGAGTCTGTAGTAGTGTCTGTAGTAGTGTCTGTAGTATTGTATGTAGTAGAGTCTGTAGTAGTGTCTGTAGTAGTGCCTGTAGTAGTGTCTGTAGTAGAGTCTGTAGTAGTGTCTGTAGTAGTGCCTGTAGTAGTGTCTGTAGTAGAGTCTGTAGTAGTGTCTGTAGTAGTGCCTGTAGTAGTGTCTTTAGTAGAGTCTGTAGTAGTGCCTGTAGTAGTGTCTGTAGTAGAGTCTGTAGTAGTGTCGGTAGTAGTGTCTGTAGTAGGCCTAGTTGTACTATTTGTTGTACTCGTTGATGTGGTTTATGCAGTTGTTGCTCTGATTGAGAGAAAGGGGAGAGAGAGAGAGAGAGACATCTGGACTGCGTTTCCAGCACACATCTGGAGACATTGAAATAACAGATTTAGGCATTCACAGCTCTCAGATTTGGTTCTTAGTAGTACTATTATATCCCAGAATGATCAAAGGACACATAAGAATGCAGATTAGATTTTGTATGACAACTACAGTACCAGTCATAAGTTTGGACACACCTACTCATTCAAGGGTTTCTCTTTATTTTTACAATTTTCTAAGTTGTAGAAGAATAGTGAAGACATCAAAACTATGAAATAACACATATGGAATCATGTAGTAACCAAAAATGTTTTAAACAAATCAAAATATATTTGATATTTGAGATTCTTCAAATAGCCACCCTTTGCCTTGATGACAGCTTTGCACCCTCTTGGCATTCTCTCAACCAGCTTCACCTGGAATGCTTTTCCAACAGTCTTGAAGGAGTTCCCACATATGCTGAGCACTTGTTGGCTGCTTTTCCTTCACTCTGCCGTCCGACTCATCCCAAACCATCTCAATTGGGTTAAGGTTGGGGGATTGTGGAGGCCAGGTCATCTGATGCAGCACTCCATCACTCTCCTTCTTGGTAAAATAGCCCTTACACAGCCTGGAGGTGAGTTGGGTCATTGTCCTGTTGAAAAACAAATGATAGTCCCACTAAGACCAAACCAGATGGGATGGCGTATCGCTGAAGAATACAGTGGTAGCCATGCTGGTTAAGTGTGCCTTGAATTCTAAATAAATCACAGACAGTGTTACCAGCAAAGCACCCCCACACCATAACACCTCCTCCTCCATGCTTTACGGTGGGAAATACACATGCGGAGATCATCCGTTCACCCACACCGCATCTCACAAAGCCACGGCGGTTGGAACCAAAAATCTCCAATTTAGACTCCAGACCAAAGGACACATTTCCACTGGTCTAATGTCCATTGCTCGTGTTTCTTGGCCCAAGCAAGTCTCTTCTTATTATTAGTGTCCTTTAGTAGTGGTTTCTTTGCAGCGATTCGACCATGAAGGCCTGATTCACACAGTCCCCTCTGAACAGTTGATGTTGAGATGTGTTTGTGACTTGAACTCTGTGAAGCATTTATTTGGGCTGCAATTTCTGAGGCTGGTAACTCTAATGAACTTATCCTCTGCAGCAGAGGTAACTCTGCGTCTTCCATTCCTGTGGTGGTCCTCATGAGAGCTAGTTTCATCATAGCGCTTGATGGTTTTTGCAACTGCACTTGAAGAAACTTGAAAAGTTCTTGAAATGTTCCGTATTGACTGACCTTAATGTCTTAAAGTAATGATGGACTGTCGTTTCTCTTTGCTTATTTGAGCTGTTCTTGCTATAATATGGACTTAGTCTTTTACCAAATAGGGTTATCTTCTGTATACCCCCCCTACCTTGTCACAACACAAGGAAAGAAATTCCACATATTAACTTTTAAGAAGGCACACCTGTTAATTGAAATGAATTCCAGGTGACTACCTCATGAAGCTGGTTGAGAGAAGGCCAATAGTGTGCAAAGCTGTCATCAAGGCAAAGGGTGGCTATTTGAAGAATCTCAAATATCAAATATATTTTGATTTGTTGAAGACTTTTATGGTTACTACATGATTCCATATGTGTTATTTATAGTTTTGATGTCTTCACTATTATTCTACAATCTAAAAAATAGTAAAAATAAAGAAAAACCCTTGAATTAGTAGGTGTGTCCAAACTTTTGACTGGTAGTGTATGTAATCATCATTGGTCTGTAATCATTCTGTTTGCCTCAAGACAGGAACATGTAAACTGTAGTTTGCTGAGAAAGCAGAATGTGTCTCTTCCTGTTTTTGTCTATTACTTGTGTCCTGTTGTGGCGGACTGTCTACCCTCCTTCCTCTTTATCATCTGGTTCCTCTCTTCCTTTTATCATCCATCCTTCCCTGCCACTGTCACCCTAGGCATCCTTTGAAAAAAAAGCTTAATGACAATGGATTAAGTAGGTCCTGTTATACTCTCTTCCTCTTTTCATAGAACCTCTATTCAAACTGTTTCTCTGTTCTCAGGGTCTTTCATCTCAGTGGACCCAGGCCTAAAGGACCAGGATGGTCAGGAGAAGAGGCCAGAGGGAGAGGAGAGCCCCGAGGGGGAGGGCAGGGCAGTTCTGCTGGGCCCAGCCATGGAGCAGGAGGACTGGAGCTGTCTGAGGCTGGTGTACCAACTTTCCGGGTCTGGTTTCTGCAGGTCCAGCAGTGCAGGGAGGGCGAGAGCTTCAACCGGGCCCTGTGGAGCACCCAGACTGCCTCCGACAGCTGGCTCATCTCCAGCATTGACCTCCAGAACAGCACAGAGCCGTACAGGGTAAACAACACACCCTCAGGAACATGGGAGGCACATACACACTGTTAAAACATATGGGCTAATATAAATACTGCCATACTTAGGTGGAGGAATGGGGCCTGGAAAATATTCTAAAGAGCCCCCCAAAAGATAAACATTGATTAGTCCAAACATGAAATGACATGCATGTATTGTATCTGCTGTTCAATCTCTGGTCTGGTCTGATAACTGCTGCTATGTATTGCATGTAACCTCTTAAAGGTGCTTCCTGCTGCACTCAACCTGACTGGTTTGATAGAAATAAGGGAGCATGAAGGAAACATGCAGTGCACTGCACACAGGCAGTCAGGCACGCACATTACAGGAACTAACCATGCACTTGACCTTGAACCTGCCTGGGGGGACCTGCCTTAGCTATGACTCACTTGGGAGCTGGGAACTGTACCATTAGCCTACGGTGGTATATACAATATGTCGTACATTCACAGCCAACATAATGGTGCACAGACATACTGTACAATACTTCCATATCCCCTCCTCATTCATTAACGATTGAAGGCTATTGCTGAACATCTGTTTCCCATCAGATTGCCATTGACGGCAGACCTGGTGAGAGCACAGGCAGCAGTGTGGCCATCTTTGAGATACGCATCAAACCTGGATACTGCTTAGGTCAGTGAGTCCCACACATATCATATACCCTTGAGATTTGTAAGAATTTTAAAGTGACTGACATCATGCACAAACACACACAGGTACGCATGAATGCACACAAACACGTGAGCGCGATGACAACATAATGACTCATTCTGTATCTGTCACGCTCTGGTTCCGGGACGTTGTGAATGAACCAGGGTGTGTTTGTTTTGTTGGGTATTTGTTGTGGGGTTGGTTGTAAGGGTGTATTCGGTTGGTTGTGTTTTTGGTGTGTTTTTTGTGGTGTCGTGTGACTCCCAATCGGAGGTAACGAGTGTCAGCTGTCGGCTCGTTATCTCTGATTGGGAGCCATATTTATTCTGTCTGTGTTCTCATGTGGGTTGTGGGTTTTTGTTCTTTGTTCTGTAGTTGGAACTGTTGGACTTCACGAATCGTTCTGTTTCTTGTTTTGTTCGTGCACTTTATAAATAAAGTCATGTTCGTTCAACGCGCTGCGTATTGGTCTGCTCCCTTTAAAGACGATCGTGACAGAAAAACCCACCACAACGAGACCAAGCAGCAGTTGGAATACGAGTGGTGGAGCCAGAAGAGCGAAGGTTGGGAGAGGACTATGGAGGCCTGGTCCACCGAGAGGAGAGACCCCCAGAAAATTTTTAGGGGGGGGCTCACGACGTCGGGGCAGAAGGTGTACGGCCCGGAGGAGTGCAAGAGGTTGGCAGATATGGCCGCCAGTTTAAGGGGGCCACTGGTTACGAAGGGGATGGAAAGTGTGGAGGCACGGCGAGAGGTACTGGGGGTGTTTCCAGTCCGGTCCGGCCCGTTCCTGATCCCGTGTAGGGCCAGGGGTGTGTGTCCCCAGTGCGGTTCTGTCTGTCCCTGCTCAACGCACCAAGCCTACGGGGTGCGTCGTCAACCCTGTCCAGCCAGAGCCGTCCGCCAGACAGGATCAGCCAGAGCCTTCCGCCAGACAGGATCAGCCAGAGCCTTCCGCCAGCCATGAGCAGCCAGATCCTTCCGCCAGCCGCGAGCAGCCAGATCCGTCAGCCAGCCATGAGCAGCCAGATCCGTCAGCCATCCATGAGCAGCCAGATCCGTCAGCCAGCCATGAGTAGCCAGATCCGTCAGCCAGCCATGAGCCGTCCAGCCAGGATCCGCCAGAGCCTTCCAGCCAGGATCCGCCAGAGCCGTCCAGCCGGGATCCGCCAGAGCCGTCCAGCCGGGGATC
Organism: Coregonus clupeaformis; assembly: GCF_020615455.1. Lineage (NCBI taxonomy): Eukaryota > Metazoa > Chordata > Actinopteri > Salmoniformes > Salmonidae > Coregonus > Coregonus clupeaformis. Next base: position 147,798 of record NW_025533903.1, on the reverse strand, counting down.
CGCCAGAGCCGTCCAGCCGGGATCCGCCAGAGCCTTCCAGCCGGGATCCGCCAGAGCCTTCCAGCCGGGATCCGCCAGAACCGTCCAGCGGGATCCGCCAGAGCCGTCCAGCCGGGATCCGCCAGAGCCGTCCAGCGGGATCCGCCAGAGCCGTCCAGCCGGGATCCGCCAGAGCCGTCCAGCGGGGATCCGCCAGAGCCGTCCAGCCGGGATCCGCCAGAGCCGTCCAGCCGGGATCCGCCAGAGCCGTCCAGCCGGGATCCGCCAGAGCCGGGAGCCGCCGCCGAGGAGGAATGCCCACCCAGCCCTCCCCTGTTTGCTTGTAGTTGGGCGCGTGCAGTCCGCACCTTTGGGGGGTACTGTCACACTCTGGTTCTAGGACTTTTTGTGTTTAGTCAGGGTGTGTAGATTTCCGTGTGTTGTGTACTGTGGGTAGTGTCTAGGTGTTCGCGTTCTATGTTTGGTCAGTGACTCCCAATCGGAGGTAACGAGTGTCAGCTGTCGGCTCGTTATCTCTGATTGGGAGCCATATTTATATGTCTGTGTTCACCTTGTGGTTGTGGGTTTTTGTTCTATGTTCAGTCGGTGTACTGAGGACGTTACGGATCGTGTTTTGTTTTGTCGTTATTTCAACATTAAAGTCATCATGTTCACTCCCAACGCTGCGCTTTGGTCCTACTTTATTGGCGATCGTGACAGTATCACTTTTCATCGAACAAAACATGTTCATTATGTGACAATAACCTTACAATGGCCACATTTATATTTTATCTAGTGTATATGAAATGTCAATTATATACAATACCAGTCAAAGGTTTGGACACACCTACTCATTCAAGGGTTTTTCTTTATTTTTACTATTTTCTACATTGTAGAATAATAATGAAGACATCAAAACTATGAAATAACACATATGGAATCATGTAGTATCCAACAAAGTGTTAAACAAATGAAAATAAATTTGAGATTTGAGATTCTTCAAATAGCCACCATTTGCCTTTATGACAGCTTTGCACACTCTTGGCATTTTCTAAACCAGCTTCAACTGGAATGCTTTTCCAACAGTCTTGAAGGAGTTCCTATATATGCTTAGCACTTGTTGCCTGCTTTTCCTTCACTCTGCCGTCCGACTCATCCCAAACCATCTCAATTGGGTTGAGGTCGGGGGATTGTGGAGGCCAGGTCATCTGATGCAGGACTCCATCACTCCCCTTCTTGGTAAAATAGCCCTTACACAGCCTGGAGGTGTGTTGGGTGACTTGGGTCATTGTCCTGTTAAAAAACAAATGATAGTCCCACTAAGCCCAAACCAGATGGGATGGCGTATCGCTGCAGAATGCTGTGGTAGCCATGCTGGTTAAGTGTGCCTTGAATTCTAAATAAATCACAGACAGTGTCACCAGCAAAGCACCCCCACACCATAACACCTCCTCCTCCATACTTTACGGTGGGAAATACACATGCAGAGATCATCCGTTCACCCACACCGCGTCTCACAAAGCCATGGCGGTTGGAACCAAAAATCTCCAATTTGGACTCCAGACCAAAGGACAGATTTCCACCGGTCTAATGTCCATTGCTCGTGTTCCTTGGCCCAAGCAGGTCTTTCTTCTTATTGGTGTCCTTTAGTAGTGTTTCTTGAACTCTGTGAAGCATTTATTTGGGCTGCAATTTCTGAGGGTGGTAATTCTAATGAACTTATCCTCTGCAGCAGAGGTAACTCTGGGTCTTCCATTCCTGTGGCGGTCCTTATGAGAGCTAGTTTCATCATAGCGCTTGATGGTTTTTGCGACTACACTTGAAGAAATGTTCAAAGTTCTTGAACTTTTCCATATTGACTGACCTTCATGTCTAAAAGTGACGATGGACTATTGTTTCTCTTTGCTTTTTTGAGCTGTTCTTGCCATAATATGGACTTGTTCCAAGCACACCAAGACAGTCGTGAAGAGGGCACGACAAAACCTATTCTCCTAAGGAGACCGAAAAGATTTGGCATGGATCCTCAGATCCTCAAAAGGTCCTACAGCTGCACCATCGAGAGCATCCTGACTGGTTGCATCACTGCCTGGTATGGCAACTGCTCGGCTTCCGACCGCAAGGCACTACAGAGGTTAGTGCATTCGGCATTTGATTTGATTTGGTATTTTACCAAATAGGGCTATCTCCTGTATACCCCCCCTACCTTGTCACAACACAACTAATTGGCTCAAACGCATTAAGAAGGAGAGAAATTCCACAAATTAACTTTTAAGAAGGCACACCTGTTAATTGAAATGCATTCCAGGTGATTACCTCATGAAGCTGGTTGAGAGAATGCCAAGAGTGTGCAAAGATGTCATCAAGGTAAAGGGTGGCTATGTGAAGAATCTCAAATATCAATATATTTTGATTTGTTTAACACTTTTTTGGTTACTACATGATTCCATATGTGTTATTTCATAGTTTTGATGTCGTCACTATTATTCTACAATGTAAAAAATAGTAAAACTAAAGAAAAACCCTTGAATGAGTAGGTGTATCCAAACTTTTGACTGGTACTGTATAATGTCAGTTTTTTCCTCTTTTACCCCTTTCATCATCTGCCTGTTTAACTTGCTCTATTTACTATAATAAATAAATAAATGTTTTCATGAATAAATCTCCTGTCTTTTCAAGAAGGTTTTAATGAGAGAGGCCCCTCGGTCCGCTTCCTCACAGTGAGGTGTTGTATTAATGGTTTACTATGCTGTTGTCTCCAGAGTGTGACTATGAGGAGTCCCACCTGTGTGGCTACAGTAACCAGTGGAACACCAATGTCAACTGGTACAGGGGAGGAGGGGCTGCCCGGGACCCTCATAACAACCTACCTGACGACCACACGCAGAGCAACGGAGCAGGTGAAGCCAACTCACACATGTTAATGCTAGTAGATGTATAGCAGATATCGCAGCTCAACACTCAAAAATAAGATACCACTGCTCAACACAGGCGACAAGCAAATGACACAACCAAAACGAACAAGAACCAAAACAACTAACTCAATACAATATTAACATTCAACAGAACAACAGCATTATGTACATTCAGCAGGGGACACTCAACTGGCCTCCTGCTATGTTCACAAAATCTATTTTATTTCATATGGCAGCCGAATGCCAATAAATTGTAGCTTGAGGTAGTACAATGGACAAGGGAAACTAGGAAGATTGGTTTGTATCATCCATAATGGCTTCAAGTTGAAAATGAAAGCTGCCATTGCCTCCCAGGTCACTACATGTATGTGGATTCAGTGTACGCCAAGACATTCCAGGAGGTAGCCAAACTGGTGTCTGCTATGTCAACGGTGCCTATGTCGGGCTGCCTGAGCTTCCAGTACCAGCGGAGTGAGGACCGAGGGAACCTGTTCTCTGTCTACACCAGGGACCAGGCAGGCCAGTACCAGGAGCTGTGGAGAGCAGACCCAGAGGACCAGAACCTCAATGACTGGACTGGTACCACCTCAGAGTAGATACCTGTGCAGGTGGACATCAAGGCCCCGTACCCTATTTAGGTCAGTGGGGTGCAGATGTTTTCACAAGGAGTGCACATTGGATTTACATTCTGATTGAATACTGAGTACAGTGAGCAGCATGTTCACTTCTTCGTATGCGTTGGCCCGATCTGCTGATGAGTGTGATTGTATGTGTACACCTGCTCTCTCCAGGCGGTGTTTGAAGTGACCTTCAACAGCCCCAGAGGGGGTCGCGTGGCACTCGATGATATCGCCTTCTCTCCTGAGTTCTGTAGTGCAGAGACAGGTGGGTCTGTTTGGTCTCTCTCCTCCTGTTTTCATCACACAGTAGATTTACATTTTACTTTACATTAACTCTCATGACTGATATGGATGGAGTTGAAAGGTAAAAGAGGAGAAAAGCATGCTATTAAAGAGTATTGGGATGCAGCCTCCTAATGTGTCCCATGTGTGCTACAGAGCCAACCTTTGATCCCTCCATCGCCAACTGTGACTTTGAGGTGGGTTTCTGCCGCTACACACAGGATCAGATGGAGGGATCCACATGGAAGAGAGTGTCAGTCAAGCCCAACATCTACAGGACTGGGGACCACACAACAGGGGCAGGTGAGAGATTATACAATTTTGATCACCAAGAGATGCTAGAAGCGCAATGAGTGAACGAGAGATTGCTTCTCTAGCTGGTCCTGCTGACCATTTGTACTGCATTCAATTTGACTTTGGTAAAAACCTCAAGTGTTTCAAGTGTCAGAAAGACACTTAAACTGATATTCCAGGCACAAAAACATTGGCATATTGTGAGACTCAACCAATTGTTTTTATTTTTTTATTTCACCTTTATTTAACCAGGTAAGCCAGTTGAGAACAAGTTCTCATTTACAACTGCGACCTGGCCAAGATAAAGCAAAGCAGTGCGATAAAAACAACAACACAGAGTTACATATGGGGTAAAACAAGACATAAAGTCAAAATTACAACAGATAATATATATACAGTGTGTTCAAATGTAGCAAGCTATGGAGGTAAGGCAATAAATAGGCCATAGTGCAAAATAATTACAATTAGTATTAACACTGGAATGATAGATGTGCAAGAGATGATGTGCAAATAGAGATACTGGGGTGCAAATGAGCAAAATAAATAACAATATGGGGATGAGGTAGTTGGGTGGGCTAATTTCAGATGGGCTGTGTACAGGTGCAGTGATCGGTAAGGTGCTCTGACAACTGATGCTTAAAGTTAGTGAGGGACATAAGAGTCTCCAGCTTCAGAGATTTTTGCAATTCGTTCCAGTCTTTGGCAGCAGAGAACTGGAAGGAGTGGCGGCCAAAGGAGGTGTTGGCTTTGGGGATGACCAGTGAGATATACCTGCTGGAGCGCATACTACGGGTGGGTGTTGCTATGGTGACCAATGAGCTAAGATAAGGCGGGGATTTGCCTAGCAGTGATTTATAGATGGCCTGGAGCCAGTGGGTTTGACGACGAATATGTAGTGATGCCAGGTGCAAAATAAAAATGTTCCATGGCAAAACGATTGACAAGAAACAGAGCTGCCAAAGACAATAATACGAATTATTTCTCTCCCCACAGGATCCTTTTTTCTGTCTCACTCTCGGCTGAGACCACGTGCTTGCTATATTAGCCACCTGCTCGGGCCTCTTCTGCCCGGCAACATGAAGTACTGTCTGTCCAGACAGACCAGGCACTCACTGTTTACCTTCAGGATCAGAGTGGAATCAAACAGGAGAGGATATGGACCCTGAATGACAAGTCCAGAGGTGTCTGGATAGCAACAGACATCACCTTCCGGAGTCCACAGGCTACAAAGATAAAATGTATTAAAATATATTAAACCTCTACTGTACACATTTTGGTTTTTCATTAAAACAAATATTCCATCTTTTTTTGTTGTTGAAGATTTAGGCTTTCTGATAATGTATCAATAATAATAAATAAACAAATTCACTTTTACCCCCCACACCCAGAAATGTTTTTTGTGCCATAAGGGTACTATAACACCAAGGAAAATATTATATTTTCAGAACATTTACATTTCACTGCCTCTCAAACCTGATTCTGGGGTCCATTCTTCCTTGCTGTCACTTAGGCAACAGAATCACTGTCCTCACTATCAGAGTATGATCCTAACTGTTCGATTAGGCTACTTTCACTGATATAATGTCCCTGTGTCCATTGCTTGTGAATGTCAGTGGATATGTTGGCAAAAACATTGACCAAGACCATCATTTTACAGAATTGAATTGAGCATGATATTGCCCCGAAAAGTGGCCTAACTGCACAACGTTGCCTTGAGGCAACAAAAATAAAAATAAATGCTTTGAATATATAAAAAAACAAAATATGTTCAAAACCTAGCAAATACAGTGGGGAAAAAAAGTATTTAGTCAGCCACCAATTGTGCATGTTCTCCCACTTAAAAAGATGAGAGAGGCCTGTAATTTTCATCATAAGTACACGTCAACTATGACAGACAAATTGAGAGAAAAAAATTCCAGAAAATCACATTGTAGGATTTTTAATGAATTTATTTGCAAATTATGGTGGAAAATAAGTATTTGGTCACCTACAAACAAGCAAGATTTCTGGCTCTCACAGACCTGTAACTTCTTCTTTAAGAGGCTGCTCTGTCCTCCACTCGTTACCTGTATTAATGGCACCTGTTTGAACTTGTTATCAGTATAAAAGACACCTGTCCACAACCTCAAACAGTCACACTCCAAACTCCACTATGGCCAAGACCAAAGAGCTGTCAAAGGACACCAGAAACAAAATTGTAGACCTGCACCAGGCTGGGAAGACTGAATCTGCAATAGGTAAGCAACTTGGTTTGAAGAAATCAACTGTGGGAGCAATTATTAGGAAATGGAAGACACTGATAATCTCCCTCGATCTGGGGCTCCACGCAAGATCTCACCCTGTGGGGTCAAAATGATCACAAGAACGGTGAGCAAAAATCCCAGAACCACACGGGGGGACCTAGTGAATGACCTGCAGAGAGCTGGGACCAAAGTAACAAAGCCTACCATCAGTAACACACTACGCCGCCAGGGACTCAAATCCTACAGTGCCAGACGTGTCCCCCTGCTTAAGCCAGTACATGTCCAGGCCCGTCTGAAGTTTGCTAGAGTGCATTTGGATGATCCAGAAGAGGATTGGGAGAATGTCATATGGTCAGATGAAACCAAAATAGAACTTTTTGGTAAAAACTCAACTCGTCGTGTTTGGAGGACAAAGAATGCTGAGTTGCATCCAAAGAACACCATACCTACTGTGAAGCATGGGGGTGGAAACATCATGCTTTGGGGCTGTTTTTCTGCAAAGGGACCAGGACGACTGATCCGTGTAAAGGAAAGAATGAATGGGGCCATGTATCGTGAGATTTTCAGTGAAAACCTCCTTCCATCAGCAAGGGCATTGAAGATGAAACGTGGCTGGGTCTTTCAGCATGACAATGATCCCAAACACACCGCCCGGGCAACGAAGGAGATGCTTCGTAAGAAGCATTTCAAGGTCCTGGAGTGGCCTAGCCAGTCTCCAGATCTCAACCCCATAGAAAATCTTTGGAGGGAGTTGAAAGTCCGTGTTGCCCAGCGACAGCCCCAAAACAACACTGCTCTAGAGGAGATCTGCATGGCGGAATGGGCTAAAATACCAGCAACAGTGTGTGAAAACCTTGAAGACTTACAGAAAACGTTTGACCTGTGTCATTGCCAACAAAGGGTATATAACAAAGTATTGAGAAACTTTTGTTATTGACCAAATACTTATTTTCCACCATAATTTGCAAATAAATTCATTAAAAATCCTACAATGTGATTTTCTGGATTTTTTTTCTCATTTTGTCTGTCATAGTTGACGTGTACTTATGATAAAAATTACAGGCCTCTCTCATCTATTTAAGTGGGAGAACTTGCACAATTGGTGGCTGACTAAATACTTTTTTCCCCCACTGTATGCTTTTTTAGAGGTCCCTACACAAGTAAATATTTTTTATTGTCAAGTTCTCTATTTAAACATGCAAAATAATTAAATGTATCTGATCCTTTGCTCACACCATCATGCCCTCACATCGCTCTGCTTCCTCAAAGAAGGCCCCTGCCCCAATTCATACATCATACCAACTTCTGAATTTCATTGGATTATTTACAGACACGACATCATATATTGTCATGAATATAAAATTAATAATATGGGGGGCAACGATGTGCAGTAGAGGGTTAATTCCCTTTTTAGTTAGTCAATTGTTTTCATTCCTCTGTCACAATTGATGTCCTGTGCATGCCCTGTGTCGTGACGTAACTTACTTTAATGTATGACTTATTTATCGAATCACCTAACTATGTTTAATTGTCATTTTATTAAATTAATCATGTAACAATTAACGGAAGAAGTTGTTTAACCAGTTACCATCTCCCGAATTAAACTCTTAGAAGATATATATGTTATATATCGATAACAGTCACTTATTAAATCAGTCTCATTCTGAACGTCTCATAATCCTTGAACCTGCAAGAACCCTAACCTTATTGATGAATCAGCAATACACAAATTGGCTTAATTATTTATTTACTAACTAAATAAATAATAACACAATACAAACACAACACACACACACACATATATAGGTTATTGATTACTAACGTAATACAATGAAAACAGGTCCCTAGTGGACTGGACTAACAATAGCATGAATGCTTGGGTAGTGGAGGGGTCAGAATGGAAGGGAAAGACAGAGATTCAAACTATCGTGATTACTTTGGAAACTACGCTACACAGAAATACAAATGCTTAAAACCCCACTAAACGCTCATTTGGATTAGAAATGCAACATGTATTTACATGTTGCTGTCCTCGATAGTTGAGTTGATGATGTAGGACTCTGGTTTGCCCACCAGAGATCCCAATGTCCTTGGTAGAGTTTCTGGTCATAGTAGTGGTTAGATTGGGTACTTCAGATGTACCAGCGGTTGTCTGAGAGGGATTGTCCTCTCCTCTCGTGTCTTAGTGAAAGTTCTCTAGACGACTATACATGCCAGCTGCAGACTGAAATGATAAGGTCTAGTGCATTGTCTTCTTCTTCACCTCATGTAGAGGTTGAGCGTTTCAGAGTTTCTCCATTTCAAACGTGTGGACTAACGTCTTGTGTTTTCTGGTCTTTCTGAAATTCAACCATTTGCAACGTTTAGCTCACGCTTCACATCTGCTGGTCTAAAGAGTTTCAACCATTTTAAGCCGTGGGGCTTGCTGGTCTGGTAGAAATTCAACCATTTGCAAAGTTTGGCTGACGCTTCACATCTGCTGGTCTAATGTTTAAATGTTTTTCAAGGCGTTTTATGCACTCAGGGTAAAAGGGGCGTTCCATCATGTTTGTGCTCATCTGGGTGTGGCCACTGACTGAGAACAAATCAATATGGAAAACAATCATCTCATCTAGAATGCTAAAATCACATTGTTATCTTCACAAAAGTATTATTATACTTAATAATTCGTTTTATACAACAATTAGATGCAAACCTCATAACTGGGAAGTGTACCCACCCAGAGATACAGTTATGTTGTTCCACCGTCTTTAATGACATCACAACATAGTAACGAATTTGACATGATTGTTCTTTAAGTCCCCACCAACCATTTCCCACATACTTTTAAGTAGGAATGTTGTTTCATTAACCACTTTTGGATGTTGGAGTTTTGGCGGGAAGACTTCCTTTGTTAACAAAGGGGTCCTTTCTCCCAATACTTCATGGCAAGGAAGAGAAAGTCTGGACGGTATTTACGACCGGTCATAAAACTGGCCCCCAGGAAATGGGGTGTTCAAACCTTTGCCTAGCCGGCATGTTTGATCCTCAACCCATGAGGGCAAGTCATGACAGTCCCCCTCTGGTGGTTCAATCTTGGTATTATTATGCAAGTTGCAACCCACCATAAAAATGACCACGGGATGTCCTGGTTGTGGATCATCGTTGCAGTCCCCCTCTGATGGTTTACCTTGGGAGGATCTCTGCAAGCTGCAGGCCACCACAAGAATGGCCAGGGGATGTCCTGGTTGGGGATCGCCGTTGCGGTCCCCCTCTGGTGGTTTATCCTGGTAGGCTTTCTTCCAACGGAGTAGTCCACCACAAGAATGGGCAGCGGGCGTCCTGGTTGGGCATCGCCGTTCCGGACGTCCAGGCTGGTAGATCTGGGCAGTAACTTAGGCAGATGTTAACAAGACACACACACACTCACGAAATACATAATTACATTTCTTTCTCAAATGAGCGGCGTTGTGGCACTAACTGATGGTTGTATGGGGAACTTGTTTATGGCTCTATCACTTCGTGTCAGAGAAAATGAAACAAAATGAATAAAAGTATAAACAAAAGAGATACAAAATATAGTTACCACACCTTAATCATCTAATTGGACTGTATTCTATATACATCCACGGTCTTGGCTAAATGACTCTATCATGGCATTGTCTCTAATGTCATGTCTAGGGTTTTCCCACTTACAGTGAGGGAAAAAAGTATTTGATCCCCTGCTGATTTTGTACGTTTGCCCACTGACAAAGACATGATCAGTCTATAATTTTAATGGTAGGTTTATTTGAACAGTGAGAGACAGAATAACAACAACAAAATCCAGAAAAAAAGCATGTAAAAAATGTTAGAAATTGATTTGCATTTTAATGAGGGAAATAAGTATTTGACCCCTCTGCAAAACATGACTTAGTACTTGGTGGCAAAACCCTTGTTGGCAATCACAGAGGTCAGACATTTAGTTGGCCACCAGGTTTGCACACATCTCAGGAGGGATTTTGTTCCACTCCTCTTTGCAGATCTTCTCCAAGTCATTAAGGTTTCCAGGCTCACGTTTGGCAACTCGAACCTTCAGTTCCCTCCACAGATTTTCTATGGGATTAAGGTCTGGAGACTGGCTAAGCCACTCCAGGACCTTAATGTGCTACTTCTTGAGCCACTCCTTTGTTGACTTGGGCGTGTGTTTTAAGTCATTGTCATGCTGGAATACCCATCCACGACCCATTTTCAATGCCCTGGCTGAGGGAAGGAGGTTCTCACCCAAGATTTGACGGTACATGGCCCCGTCCATCGTCCCTTTGATGCGGTGAAGTTGTCCTGTCCCCTTAGGAGAAAAACACCCCCAAAGCATAATGTTTCCACCTCCATGTTTGAAGGTGGGGATGGTGTTTTTGGGGTCATAGGCAGCATTCCTCCTCCTCCAAACACAGCGAGTTGAGTTGATGCCAAAGAACTCGATTTTGGTCTCATCTGACCACAACACTTTCACCCATTTCTCCTCTGAATCATTCAGATGTTCATTGGCAAACTTCAGACTGCCCTGTATATGTGCTTTCTTGAGCAGGGGGACCTTGCGGGCACTGCAGGATTTCAGTCCTTCACGGCGTAGTGTGTTACCAATTGTTTTCTTAGTGACTATGGTCCCAGCTGCCTTGAGATCATTGACAAGATCCTCCCGTGTAGTTCTGGGCTGATTCCTCACCGTTCTCATGATCTCCACGAGGTGAGATCTTGCATGGAGTCCCAGGCCGAGGGAGATTGATAGTTATTTTGTGTTTCTTCCATTTGCAAATACTCGCACCAACTGTTGTCACCTTCTCACCAAGCTGCTTGGCAATGGTCTTGTAGCCCTTACCAGCCTTGTGTAGGTCTACAATCTTGTCCCTGACATCCTTGGAGAGCTCTTTGGTCTTAGCCATGGTGGAGAGTTTGGAATCTGTTTGATTGATTGCTTCTGTGGACAGGTGTCTTTTATACAGGTAACAAGCTGAGATTAGGAGCACTCCCTTTAAGAGTGTGCTCCTAATCTCAGATCGTTACCTGTATAAAAGACACCTGGGAACCAGAAATCTTTCTGATTGAGAGGGGGTCAAATACTTATTTCCCTCATTAAAATGCAAATCAATTTATAACATTTTTGACATGTGTTTTTCTGGATTGTTTTGTTGTTATTCTGTCTCTCACTGTTCAAATAAACCTACCATTAAAATTATAGACTGATCATTTCTTTGTCAGTGGGCAAACGTACAAAATCAGCAGGGGATCAAATACTTTTTTCCCTCACTGTATTGATGTGTTGCTTAGGCACTATCCTAAGTTGATAACTACATGATAAGTCTACAGTTTGTAAGGCACTAGCTTCGGACAGTCTACAGGGATGACCTATGGACTTCTGGCGAGAAACTGGTGAGTACGGTAGCTGTAGAATTAATGGCCTCATGGTAAATTTAACTTTACCAAGGCTGGTGTTTTGCTCGGACCTTTAAGTGATCCTAGCACAAATCCTCATTGAATGTTCAGTTTTACATGTGCGTTTATGCTTACACAAGCGTGCATGCCAAGGGAAAGAAAACCAAGTATCCTGGTAGGCTGCAACCTGTTCAGAATGAGTCTGATGTAATCAGATCATTTTCATGTCAATGCCTGGAGGTCAGTAAGAATTGGTGTCGAGGGAAGCTGTAGTGGTTTTACTACAGGTCACTGTGTCTTACACCATTGTAGTGGTGATAGGTATGAAGGAGTCTATTTCATAGCTATGTTATCCTCGGAGGAGCTAACCTCACGACGGAAGTACTATATAAGCACTGAACCAGTCGTACACGGTGTGATCATGGTTCATGACTTCTAATAACTTTCCTTCTGAATGGAGGGTTCAATTTATTAGTGGCATGTGTGTTAACCATTAGAAGAGTATTTTGGGAGATTCCCTTCCACGTGTTGCAATCTGAGTGACTACTAACTCCTCTGTCGCTGTTGTCAAGGGTAATTCAACTTGTTAGGTCTCTAACCTTCTTACTGATTGTGGCTGGACTGACTGTTGCTGTCATTGTTACTGGTACTCAAGGGGACCAGTTATCCTTCCAATTTATTGGAGGTGGAAACCACACTTTTATGACCAGTGTGGTACACCTCAGTGATATCTCAGATGTGTTCTAAGGTTATCCCCGTCGAGGGGCTTGTCCGCTCCTCTATGTTGTCATGGGGAAGTTTACAACTAGATTTGTTTCCTACTCTGGCGGTCTCTTACAGTGTTGCGCGTAGTCTCGACCCCCCCACCGGCCTTGACGAGGCTCATCATGGGTCTGGACTAGTATTCCCCCTTTGTGTCTTGGGACCCCCCCACCAGCAGTGGGTGTTGGTGTCGAGGCACAAACTAAAAGGTTGGACCCTTTGTACGAGTAGTCAGCAGCCGCGTAGTTAGTAGATTGGCTGTAACCATTCAACCAAATCTCCTGGTGTTTGTGCTTGAAAACGCTCAGTGGCTGTCGTGGCCTGTCAGTCACCACAGCGTCTGTGTGTGGCGACCGTTCCAGTACCTGTGAACTGAGACAAGGATATCTTTCTGCAATATGGCACAGTATTTCACCAGTGGGAATCATCGGGTCAGTTGCGGGACTGACACCGTTAGTTTCATTGTAAGGGATTTCAGTCCCCCTCAAAGCGGAAAATGTAACATCGGAAGCAGAGTACACTCTGCACATCGATTATTTTATTCCTGAGACGGCCGCAGTGCTTGCGGAAGTGTCCGTAGGACAAGAGAAGTTAATCTCAGCTACAGTATCGCATGACTCCAAGGAGGAGTGAAGTGGCTCATTCACAGAGACTGCTGGCTTGAAATCATGAAAGGACTGGTCAATCAGGTTTGCTGATTGAATGTGACGAGATATCGTAATATCTCCTTGGGTCAGATGCTTCACAGAGAAGTTACGAGACATTTTTCAAAAGGGGTTCTTTTGATAGATGCTCTTTGTGGATGACTGTGGTAGTCAGTGGTAGGAGACGACAGTATGGTCAGTGGAGACGGCACGGTTGCCTGTGACCACACTTGGTTGGTCTTCCAATCTATCAGTGGGATCAACCGATCCATGAAGTCTACTCTGAGTAGCAGGGGTTCACTTTCGAGGCTGGTAACATACACCGGTTGAACAAGCGATACGTCTTGGAAGTATAGTTTCAGCATGAGTCGCATTGTGAGAGGCGAGGTAGTCTGGGTGAAACCTTGAAGTGAAGTATCGCATCGTTACGTTTTCAACAAACATTTACCTAGGTTCAAAGCCCTTTTGAGATCATTGAACAATGTTTGAGAGATGAGCGATATTGTCGAGCCCGAATCAATTAGTGCATGACAGGTTAAGCAGTCCTCCAGGACTGTTTCCAGGTATGGGCTGTTTGAGTCGCGTTTGTAGTCATATTCCCCACATAGTGGAGTGGTAGTTCATAATGCTGTGATGTGTCATTTCTGTTCATGGTGGAAACAGATTGACTTATCGGGGTTCGAGTGGAATTGGCTCTTGCGATGTGTTTGACCTTTTTCTTCGCAACGTTTGTATCAGAGACTATAGACAAAGCTTGTGGGCTTGTGTCTTGATCGAGCAGGCCCTGGATAGGGTCTCGAGTGAGAGCGGGAGTAATTTGATTGTTAACGTCCTTGCTAAGGGTGTTAATTCTGGTGGACCTGTTGTCCGGCAATTCCACGTCTAGTCATAGTGACTTGTCTTTTTCCTGTTTATCAAATTCTTTCCTGTTCTTTATTTCTCTTAGCAGAGCTTTTAGCGAGTATTGGCATATGCTTCAGTCGTCATTGAACCCTCTTTCACCCTTGTTACCCTTGTGCTCTGACCATTTGGTTGGATTGGGTGCAGGAACATAGCGATCCGGTCGATTGTAGCGGAAGTCGTTTAGCTGGCGACGTACTTTACAGTTATTTCGACCATGGTGGGTATTGGTATCGTGGTTTCGTGGTAGAAACCGTTGTTGTGCGTCATCTCTTGATGCTTCAATACCTGATAATGCACCCTCTAACTGGAGTCAGTGCTCCTGTTCAAACTCCAAAATCGAGATGTCAGGGCTCTTAGCGCTGCGCACTTTTGATGCCTCAAAAGCTGTGCTCGCAAGCTCTCTGAGTTCTGAGATTGTCAAACCAACGTGGGCTGTAGGACCCAAGTAGGTAATGAAGGTGGGATACATGTTCGGCAGAAACATATGTTTGAATGGTAATACAGTGAGGGAAAAAAGTATTTGATCCCCTGCTGATTTTGTACGTTTGCCCACTGACAAAGAAATGATCAGTCTATAATTTTAATGGTAGATTTATTTGAACAGTGAGAGACAGAATAACAACAACAAAAATCCAGAAAAACGCATGTCAAAAATGTTATAAATTGATTTGCATTTTAATGAGGGAAATAAGTATTTGACCCCCTCTCAATCAGAAAGGTTTCTGGCTCCCAGGTGTCTTTTATACAGGTAACGAGCTGAGATTAGGAGCACACTCTTAAAGGGAGTGCTCCTAATCTCAGCTTGTTACCTGTATAAAAGACAACTGTCCACAGAAGCAATCAATCAATCAGATTCCAAACTCTCCACCATGGCCAAGACCAAAGAGCTCTCCAAGGATGTCAGGGACAAGATTGTAGACCTACACAAGGCTGGAATGGGCTACAAGACCATCGCCAAGCAGCTTGGTGAGAAGGTGACAACAGTTGGTGTGATTATTCGCAAATGGAAGAAACACAAAATAACTGTCAATCTGCCTCGGCCTGGGGCTCCATGCAAGATCTCACCTCGTGTAGTTGCAATGATCATGAGAACGGTGAGGAATCAGCCCAGAACTACACGGGAGGATCTTGTCAATGATCTCAAAGCAGCTGGGACCATAGTCACCAAGATAACAATTGGTAACACACTACGTCATGAAGGACTGAAATCGCAAGGTCCCCCTGCTCAAGAAAGCACATATACAGGCCCGTCTGAAGTTTGCCATTGAACATCTGAATGATTCAGAGGAGAACTGGGTGAAAGTGTTGTGGTCAGATGAGACCAAAATCAAGCTCTTTGGCATCAACTCAACTAGCCGTGTTTGGAGGAGGAGGAATGCTGCCTATGACCCCAAGAACACCATCCCCACCGTCAAACATGGAGGTGGAAACATTATGCTTTGGGGGTGTTTTTCTGCTAAGGGGACAGGACAACTTCACCGCATCAAAGGGACGATGGACGGGGCCCATGTACCATCAAATCTTGGGTGAGAACCTCCTTCCCTCAGCCAGGGCATTGAAAATGGGTTGTGGATGGGTATTCCAGCATGACAATGACCCAAAACACACGGCCATCTGCGAGAGGCAAAGTCTGAAACCTTCTCTCGTCTTCATTCCTTTGTGTACTGAGCTCCGGTTGCAAGCTTGGTTGCTTGACTGGGTAGTCATGCTGTAGCGCGTGACTGTTCTGGAATTCCTCCAAAAGGTACCTAAGGGTGGTATTCTGCTGCATGGCAGAGTCCACTTGGGCGTACTTATTTCAGACAGGTGAGTATCGCACTTGCTCCGTTCGGCCTCATACTTATCTGACATGGTTTGCAGGTAGAGGTCTTGAGTACGGAGTGAGAAATTCAGTGATGGGATTTCCTCCACTTGCTTAGAAATCAATATTTCCATCACCTGAATTCTCACATCATTCATTTGGTCAGCGACTTTAATGAGTTTCGCTGATTTCTCATCCAACTTGGCCATTGTGTTCATTAACTGATCGTCTTTGGTGTGCAGCATTTGGACTAGAACATTATTGCTTTGGGTAACGTTCATCAAAACTGCATGTATGTTATCAAATTGCACGCTCCTGTTTGTAGATAACTCGTCAGATTTATCTAGTTCGGTGTGGACTTTGTCGTATTTACTTTTGGCTAAATCCAGTTGTTCCTGTAGAAGACGATTTTGTTCCTGTAGAAGACGATTTTGTTGAAGAGTTTGTGCTCGTCGTCATAAGTTTTTGCAATTACTTTTAATTGTTCCGTTTTCAAACGCAGTTCCTTGGTTAACAGAATGTTTTCCTAATCTGCTTTTGTCATTAGTTTCCCGGTTCTCTCCACCTGTCTCTTCATATCAACCATTTCTTGCTCGTGCTTTAGCTGTGCACTGTGGTATTGGACCGATGCCAATCTCTGATGGCGATACATCAGGGCTAAACTGGAGAGAACCTTTACAAGGCCTGCGCCCGATGGTTGATTTTGGAGCGCGTTTGTCGCAATTTCTGCTGTTTTTCCGCAAATGGCATAGTTAGGGTTGGAATCGCTGCGGAGGTCAGCGATCAATCCTTTTATGGGTGAGGGTTCACTAATTAGCAGGGGAGTGGGGACCACCCCCTCTGATAGCTTGCACATAAAAAAATAAAAAACGTTTTTTAAATTAATTTTTTGGGTTTTGAGTTGTTGGAAGCCGCAAAAACGATTTAAATCTATTTATAGATGTTAATGAACCATCACTACTGCATCAGTAATGTGGGAGTTGGACGTGAATGAATTTCCAAAAGGAAATTGAGTTGATTAATCAATGATAATGATTAATCATACCTGTATATGCTTTCTGGGAATTAAACTTTAATTAACCTGAAAGTGTTGCTTTATCTAAGTTAATATGGAAAAGTTTAGTTTATTAAATTGAATGAGACAATGATATCCAGTCAATTGAGATTGGCTGGATTATTATAAATGTAACCAGTAGTTAAAATGTCAGCGTACGTTTACCACCAGGGTCAGTTATCCCTAAGGCTGAAGCCACTTGGGATTCCCGTGAAGGCGGGACTTCCGTTAATACTGGTTCAGTACTGTGGGGGTTGGCTCCAATGAGCTTGCAAAAGCAAATTGAATTGATTAATCAATGATAATGATTAATCATACATCTATAGGCTATCTGGGAATTAAACTTTAAATAACCTGAAAGCGTTGCTTTATCTAGGTTAATATGAAAACGTTTAAAATTGTCTCCTTTGTTGAACCAAATCAATGTGGATCTTATCCAAATGATCAACCTGAAAAGGTATATTCGGCAATTTAATTTATTAAATTGAATGAGACAATGATATCCAATCAGTTGAGATTTGCTGGATATCATAAATGTAGCGCGTAGTTACACACTATAAGAACACGTTTTGCCCTCACATAGAACAATTTGTTTTCCAAAAATGGCTTGCGATTGTTCACCACTAGGGGTCACTGATTGCAGAAAGCTGAACTCGAACGGGAGTACAGAGGGGCGGGACTTCCGTCGCCCAAGACGGGGATTTCAACGTGACACAAGAAAAACAAAATGGCTGCTCTCCCTTTGTTAGCTTAGCGTCTAGTGCACAACTAATCTTATACTTGTTTAAGCACACAACAGGATCCCATACACTACGGGAAGGGGTTTACTAGTGACGTCTCACATTCGGCATTCTCTTTGCTAGCACTACATTACCGGAATGCGCGGTAACATAAGAGATACGCCTGTGGTTTACCCACGCTACCCGAAGCGCGATAGGCAGATAGATAATAACTCCGGCCCGGTCAACGAATATATCTATCAACATTTTTATCATTACTGGCCCTATGTCCTCGCTCTAGAAATTAATACTGACCGAGTTAACTCGCTCCTGAGACGCGTGACAGAAATAGTACCCGTTTGGGCCAACGGGATTATAGAATACCTAAATCGGCCGGCCCAATATGTCCTGGCTGGTAGCGTTCAGTAATTCACTCTACACACTGACTTTTCGTCAGATATACAACACCGGAGGCAACCTCTAGTATCTTGTTCAAATGAAAACACACATACCTCAACAAATCCTGCCTACGGCTCTACTGGTGTATAATGTAATGTGCTGCACAATTCATATAGACTGATTTCAACAGTAAGGCCTCGTTCTATCTTAGATTCTTCGCACGGGGGCTCCAATATGTCGTATGACTGTTATTTATCGAATCCCCTAACTATGTTTAATTGTCATGTAACGATTAATTAATTAGGAATTTGGGGCACCACGGAATAAGTTGTTTAACGAGTTACCATCTCCCATGAGGGCAAGTCATGACACCTGCCTATAATGTTTTATATGTAACTGAAACCCTTGTGTTGGGGGCTTTGAAGTTTGTTCAGCCTTACATAGTTCATATCTTTGACATTGTATTTTTTATTCTCAGTCCTTTGGCTTGACTCCAGCTTTGTAAGCAGCAGCAGTTAGAGGAAAAGGTTTCATACTTTTCACATACAATGAAATAGGATGCCGAAGTCAGTAGTCAGAGATACTATTCTATGGTTTTTCTTTGTAAACTGCTTTTGCTCTGTTAAAACATGGATGATTTGTTCAAAATCTAAACAATACCCTATCACAGTTAATTAAATTGGTGTGACTGTCTGCAAATGCATTATGCAGTTACATTGTCCAGAAGCCATATCCTCTGAGAATGTATGTTGTTGAAGACGTCACCCACTCTGCCCAGGTGGTGTTTGTCAGCACATGTACAAACTTCTGGGTCTGTGGTTCAGTTGCTCTGGATGACATCAGTGTGAGCCTCGGGGACTGTGATCTTACAGCAGGTAACTTCACCCTCACTGATCACTGATGCCCACAGGATCTCTGGGAGTTCTGTGTCTGTGATAGACACATTGCCCCTATAGAGTAATTTATAGGGTGTCCATCTGCAGGTTTACTCCTGTCTGTCCCTGGGCACTGTAACTTTGAGATGGGTCACTGTGGGTATATTCAGGACAAGGAGGGTGATGATATAAAAATTAAAATATATACAGGTTAAAGGTAATGACTAAATGTTCCACCCTTAAATATAGTTGTGAAATGTTCTTGTTTTAAGTGATTAGTACTTTCTTAGTAGTGACTAATTATTATACTCCAAAACTGTGTGAGATGTTTTAGAATCTACTACCTGGTAATGTGTGAGTGTAGGACCAGTAAAGATTATGACATTGTGTTACTATTTAGCAATGTGAGTAGGAGTTAGACCGGACGGCGAAGAAGGAGAACTGTTAAACATGGTGCAGAATATTGTGAGAACGGCGATAACTGAGGAATGCAGGGAGTAGGCTATGATAAGAAAGTGTGTGTGTGAACTGATGGTCAGGAGAGCAATTATAAAGTGGAAAACTACAGCCTGCCTACAGAGGGGAGGGATTTTCATATGACGTGTGCGTATAAAAATATTGTACGACCATTTTGTGGCAGAATTCTCAATGAATAAACATCTCTGACTATGCAGATCGGGACTCTGTCCGTTTCTTGATTTTGGGAGACGCACAGAGACACTGAAATAGTTTGTTAAATAATTCTCATAACAGGTGATAAGAGTGACTGGGTACTGGTGAGAGGGCCTACTCCCACCTCTTACACCGAGCCACCACAGGAGTCGGTGAGTATCCAATGCCCTGTAACATTCCTTAAAAAGTGTAATTGTGACATCATTGTAGTCTGTTTCCATGTTATACTGTGATAGTTGGAGTTTGACCCTGTGAAACTCTGTCAGGGTACTACATGCACATTAAGGCGTCTAACATGCTGCCTGGTCAGAATGCCCGGTTACTCTCCAGTCCTCTGAGGGGGTCCAGGGGTCCTCAGTGCCTACGTTTCTTCTACCAGATGTACGGCTCAGGCACAGGTGAGCTTAGTGTCCATTTGAGCAAGGATGGAAAGGACTGGAGAGCAGAGCATCACCTGGCTGAGAGCAACTGTGGAATACCAGAGTGACCAACAGCATCAGGCAATTGCTGAAAAACTTAACTTCCCATAATCCCTTTCCTCCTCTGTACCCCACCCCCAAATTACAAAAATATATTCAGGCAATGATTTGAAGAATTAAAGCACCCAGTCTTATTCACGTGTTCAGGCTAAATACTTTTTTTTACTGAGCATCATTTGTTGTCCTTTTTCTCCTATTGTTCTAGATTGTTTTTGAGGCCATCAGGGGTTCCTCAATAAGGAGTGATATAGCCATCGATGACATTGTGTTTGAAAGTGGACCGTGCCCAGGTATCTGTTGCCCTATTAACGTTATACAACCTCTACAAACATGGATTGTGTTTAATTGTTTTGCTTTGTGCAATCTTTCAACTCATGGCTCATTTTATTTTTCGTCCACAGATATTGAAGTCAAAACAACCCATTCCCCTGGAAACTCAAATGACATTGAGTGAAGGAGCAGAGGACAGGAAGAGTGCTGAATAAGATGCATGCATCAAAACTATGTTGCACATATGGACAAAATTGTACATATTTTTACATTTTATTTTCCATTGTACTGATAGCACCGAATCGTTTTGCACATATACATTTGAAACCCCACCTCTTTAAGGAATACCTGGGATAGGATAAAGTAATCCTTCTACCCCCCCCAAAAAATAAAAAAATAAAACCATTGTAAAGTGGTTATCCCACTGGCTATAAGGTGATTGCACCAATTTGTAAGTCACTCTGGATAAGAGCGTCTGCTAAATGGCGTAAATGTAAATATAAACACAGAGGTCAAACAAAAAGAGATTCTGCATTTTCAATCAAATTATATCACTGTACACAACTATACTTGCTCTTTGTAGAGAAACTGGTACTAGTCAGTCAACATTTTCCCAGCAATAGAGGCTGTGTTGTATTCAAATGAATATGCATTAGATTAATGATGAAATAAAGAGGGATGCTTATTCAACATGCGCATCCTTGTCTTAATCTTATCAGCAATAACCAAGCCTGCTTTTGTCTTATGCCTTTGTCTTCACTTTTAGAGGTCTAGAACTATAGCTAGTATTTTATATTTGGTATTGGTGCACCTCTTACTGTATTCTGACTGCCACTCTCTGGCTGATAGATACTTAATCACCATAACGAACTGTCTTTGCTGTAGGCATGAAACAGGGCGTTACTGCCACCTAGTGGACATGAGCTGCATGTTGTTTTGTTGGTGAACAACGTTACACGTGACCCACCTTGTCCAATCATCAATCGACAATCGTCCATACTGAGCGCGCAAATTACACTGAAAGCTTGCTAGCACATCTTCGAAGTTTCAAGTCACCATCATGGCTTCTGCGGGCAAAAGAAAACGAATAAGTAACGTAACGAACACACAACCTTCAAATAATGGAGCAGGTTCGTCCTCCGGTACCGTTGGAGATGGCCAGGTGACTGGATTTGTCGAAGGATCCATACTTCGCATCACAATGCAAAACTTCCTGTAAGTCAACTCACCTGTGAACTGTTTGCAAACACGCTAGCTAGCTAACAAAAAGCTAGCTAACCATGACGACGTGATTTATCTAACGTTAGATAGTGAGTACCCTCATTCATAGACGCTGCCTAACGAATGTTACCTTTAGCGCCAATTGACGATAGTATCTTCTGGCCGCGGGAGTCGTAGAGCCCCTACGCTTGCTCTAATTAAACGCGTCGTTAACACGCATCGCTTGCGGTACGGTTTTGTAAACATCAGGGACGTATCTTTCATATTGGCGAATCATAATTTCCCCCCAAACGGTTAAATTACTATACACCTTTAACGTTACAGGGTTAGGCTGGGTTCCGACACGGCCATATTTCCATGTTACAGCTCTTTAAAAAAAAACGGAAAATAGGTCTGAAGATAGTTACAACCTGTTTGACTCGATAGTGTTGTCGAATTCAAATCTCTAACGTTACCATCATATCTAAACCGATATGACACCACCAATTTAGATCAATTCGCAAATCAACTTGGAGGTAGAACACTATTCCGTCAGCCGTCCGTTACTGAGAACCATATACCGGATTTTAACAGGGTCGTTAGCAATTTAATTTGAAATCGAGTATTTGTTGCGCCTACCTAGCTCAAATTCTAGACGTCTGATTAAAAGGAGACTAGAGTAGGCTGGACACATTACATTTTTAACAAGGCTTTTTTCTGATAACTAGTTCATTGCATTCGCCATGGAGCCCAGTTTCATAATGTTACCATATGTCCCAACTGCTTGCCGTAGTTTTGAAGTAATCGCGAAAAAACAGGCCTTATTAGTTCTATTGAGCACGGTATTCCCAGCAAATTGTTCTGCGTCACAATGCCAGTTTCGCTATTGTTAACAATTAGATTTACCCGCGTAAATCTTGAAGGTTTACCTCAGGTAACTTTAAAGTGGAACTGACAGCATTTTAGCAACATGGAATCTTATTAAAATCTGTGAACATACACCCCCAGGAAGAATCTAACAATTTATGAAAATGACCATATCTAAGCGCTCGCTTTTTAAAGTGTAATAATGTTTGGTAATGATGTATACTACGGCATTTGTGAAAATTCTATAGCAATATAGTGGGAAAGCAGCCGTGCGTTTGGCCAATTAATAGACACTGCCATAAATGAAACCTAATAAAAACATATGTATTGTCCTGGACCGGAGTTTACACAGATCAGTGCACCATAGCCAATCAGAGCTGCATTAGGCCTTTATGCAAACAAGCCATTTGCCACACAGGCCTGACATCATTCAGATTGTCGTGGACTGTGTGTTTACAGGCAGTTGCAACAGCGCAACTTTAGATCATTAGAACGCATTCGCCAAAAGCCACAAAATACACCTCACTGGATTTCTGCAGATATGTCAATACCAGGGGAGTCCTCTTACATTTAGGAACTTTAGTCCTATTGATCAAACAACCATGAAAAGGTAGGCTCTCTCCCTCAGTTATGCACATCAACAAGATAAACAACTTATGCTAGCCAGAGAAAGATGATATAATAAAATCTAACGAAGGACCATTGGATAAACCCTCTCAAACTTTTGCAGCTTGTTGGCCATCAAAATTGCACTGATAAACGATGGGGAATTCTAGCCTACTGGTCCTTCTGCAGCTTGCCTGCCAATGCACCCTTGTCCCAACCAAGCACCCAAGCTAACTGGCAAAAGTTGGCTAGCTAGCTACTTCCAGACACAAATGAGAGAACACCTCACTCTGACAATTGTACCCGCCCTAGCAGGGCTACACGTTATCTAGAGCGTTCGTGAATATTACTTTTTTGTGCCTACGTTTACTGACCCCAGTCATATTCATCTGAGTAGATGGCCAGAGTGAATTTGCGAACGCAAGAGATGCTAACTGGATAACGTTCAAGTTCTTACATTTTAGTCATTTAGCAGACGCTCTTATCCAGAGCGACTTAGTGAGTGCATACATTTTTCATACTGGCCCCCTGTGGGAATCGAACCCACAATCCTGGCGTTACAAGCGCCATGCTCTACCAACTGAGCTACAGGAGGGCTAATCAAGTAACTGTTTGTATATTGTAATTCCTTTGAGGGGCTATTGGTCACGTTAGGAGATTCAGTGGCTTATGGAGAGAGAAATGGGGCATTGGAAAACCTTCCTGGTCTTTGTGGTTGAATCTGTGTTTGAAATTCACTGCTCGACGGAGGGACCTTACAGATAAATTGTATGTTTGTGGGACAGAGATAAGGTAGTCATTCAAAAATCATGTTAAACACTATTATTGCACACACATTTATGTAACTTGTTAAGCACATTTTTATTCCTGTACTTATTTAGGCTTGCCGTAACAAAGGGGTTGAATACTTATTAACTGAAGACATTCATGCTTTTTAATTAATTAAAAACAATTCCACTTTGACATTATGGGGTATTGCGTGTAGGCCAGTGACACTAAATCTCAATTTAATCCATTTTAAATTCAGGCTGTAACACAACAAAATGTGGGAAAAGGAATATGTGAATACTTTCTGAAGGCACTGTGTGTGTATACTTTTGGACATGTAGTGTATGTGGACACCTGCTTGTCGGACATTTCATTCCAAAATCATGCTATAACAGCCTCCACTCTTCTTGGAAGGCTTTCCATTAGATGTTGGAACATTGCTGCTTGGACTTGCTTCTATTCAGCCACAAGCATTAGTGAGGTCGGTCACTTAGGCCTGGCTCGCAGTCAACGTTCCAATTCATCCCAAAGGCGTTAGATAGGGTTGAGGTCAGGGCTCTGTGCAGGCCAGTCAAGGGGTGTCCACATACCTTTGGCCATGTAGTGTGTATATACCAGTAAACATTATTTTAATAGCAGGACACTGTGTAAAGTCCATTATCCCTCTGAAGAGTATGAATTAGGCTGTTTGAGAAGGGTTTGAATCCTAAGCAACCTGCCTACACATAGTTAGAAGTACAATACCAACATAGCTACTGTAGTAGGTCAAAGCTGTTTGCTGGAAAATCTTGGTAGAGCATGGGTGGAATAGGCATGGTGGTGCTCGAGAATTTCATTTTTCGGCTTCAGACCTATGCATATTCTCACTTTTTAAAATAGTTTTTTATTTATTTTTATTAGCTATGTGACTGTGTAAACGGAAGACTGACACCACAAACCTGATGTCACTGCAATTTAGGTCTGTGCTATCTGGGATCCCTGGGACGTCTATAGCACTCGAATATCCAATATAAATCTTAACTTTACCTCTGTGCAGAACTACTGGATCTCTAAAGTCGGGTAAACAATAGTTTCCTTTGGATGTTTTGTTTCAAATCAAATTTCGAGCAGCTGAAGGACAAATCGGTAGAGTAAGTTTGTAAATGTAATTTTATTTAACATTCAGACTTGTATGGAACATTTACACGATGTTGCAGGCATTAGTTTCAGGCTGTATAAACCAATAAATTCTGTATTGCAGCCTGATTAATCAGACTAGCTAGCTAGCTGTGCGAGATGTTACTCTTTTGCAGAGACACCTGCTTGGACATGGACAACTGCGTCAAAGATTATAATTAATCTGTGACCAAGTCTTGTAACCATCTAGCTAGGTAGCTACATGTTGCTGAATTTGCATGTGTCCAACAGAGGTTGTTGTATTGTAGCCAAGGCTAGCTAATAGGGCTGTCCCAGACAAAAAATAATATATATATATATACACTGCTCAAAAAAATAAAGGGAACACTTAAACAACACAATGTAACTCCAAGTCAATCACACTTCTGTGAAATCAAACTGTCCACTTAGGAAGCAACACTGATTGACAATAAATTTAACATGCTGTTGTGCAAATGGAATAGACAACAGGTGGAAATTATAGGCAATTAGCAAGACACCCCCAATAAAGGACTGGTTTTGCAGGTGGTGACCACAGACCACTTCTCAGTTCCTATGCTTCCTGGCTGATGTTTTGGTCACTTTTGAATGCTGGCGGTGCTTTCACTCTAGTGGTAGCATGAGACGGCGTCTACAACCCACACAAGTGGCTCAGGTAGTGCAACTCATCCAGGATGGCACATCAATGCGAGCTGTGGCAAGAAGGTTTGCTGTGTCTGTCAGCGTAGTGTCCAGAGCATGGAGGCGCTACCAGGAGACAGGCCAGTACATCAGGAGACGTGGAGGAGGCCGTAGGAGGGCAACAACCCAGCAACTGCTACCTCCGCCTTTGTGCAAGGAGGAGCAGGAGGAGCACTGCCAGAGCCCTGCAAAATGACCTCCAGCAGGCCACAAATGTGCATGTGTCTGCTCAAACGGTCAGAAACAGACTCCATGAGGGTGGTATGAGGGCCCGACGTCCACAGGTGGGGGTTGTGCTTACAGCCCAACACCGTGCAGGACGTTTGGCATTTGCCAGAGAACACCAAGATTGGCAAATTCGCCACTGGCGCCCTGTGCTCTTCACAGATGAAAGCAGGTTCACACTGAGCACGTGACAGAGTCTGGAGACGCCGTGGAGAACGTTCTGCTGCCTGCAACATCCTCCAGCATGACCGGTTTGGCGATGGGTCAGTCATGGTGTGGGGTGGCATTTCTTTGGGGGGCCGCACAGCCCTCCATGTGCTCGCCAGAGGTAGCCTGACTGCCATTAGGTACCGAGATGAGATCCTCAGACCCCTTGTGAGACCATATGCTGGTGCGGTTGGCCCTGGGTTCCTCCTAATGCAAGACAATGCTAGGCCTCATGTGGCTGGAGTGTGTCAGCAGTTCCTGCAAGAGGAAGGCATTGATGCTATGGACTGGCCCGCCTGTTCCCCAGACCTGAATCCAATTGAGCACATCTGGGACATCATGTCTCGCTCCATCCACTAACGCCACGTTGCACCACAGACTGTCCAGGAGTTGGCGGATGCTTTAGTCCAGGTCTGGGAGGAGATCCCTCAGGAGACCATCCGCCACCTCATCAGGAGCATGCCCAGGCGTTGTAGGGAGGTCATACAGGCACGTGGAGGCCACACACACTAATGAGCCTCATTTTGACTTGTTTTAAGGACATTACATCAAAGTTGGATCAGCCTGTAGTGTGGTTTTCCACTTTAGGTTTGAGGGTGACTCCAAATCCAGACCTCCATGGGTTGATACATTTGATTTCCATTGATACTTTTTGTGTGATTTTGTTGTCGGCACATTCAACTATGTAAAGAAAAAAGTATTTAATAAGATTATTTAATTCATTCAGATCTAGGATGTGTTATTTTAGTGTTCCCTTTATTTTTTTGAGCAGTGTATATAAATTGGTACCAATCAAATGTTTGGACACCTACTCATTCAAGGGTTTTTCTTTATTTTTACTATTTTCTACGTTGTAGAATAATAGTGAAGACATCAACTATGAAATAACACATATGGAATCATGTAGTAACCAAAAAAGTGTTAAACAAATCAAAATTCATTTTATATTTGAGATTCTTCAAATAGCCACCCTTTGCCTTGATGACAGCTTTGCACACGCTTGGCATTCTTTCAGCCAGCTTCACCTCAAATGCTTTTCCAACAGTCTTGAAGGAGTTCCCACATATGCTGAGCACTTGTTGGCTGCTTTTCCTTCACTCTGCTGTCCGACTCATCTCAATTGGGTTGAGGTCGGGGGATTGTGGAGGCCAGGTCATCTGATGCAGGACTCCATCACTCCCCTTCTTGGTAAAATAGCCCTTACACAGCCTGGAGGTGTGTTGGGTCATTGTCCTGTTAAAAAACAAATTATAGTCCCACTAAGCCCAAACCAGATGGGATGGCGTATCGCTGAAGAATACAGTGGTAGCCATGCTGGTTAAGTGTGCCTTATTCTAATTAAATCACAGACCGCATCACCAGCAAAGCACCTCCACACCATAACACAAAGACACGGCGGTTTGGTCTGGAGTCTATATTTGATATTTTCGGTTCAAAGGACACATTTCCACCGGTCTAATGTCCATTGCTTGTGTTTCTTGGCCCAAGCAGGTCTCTTCTTCTTATTGGTGTCCTTTAGTATTGGTTTCTTTGCAGCAATTTGACCATGAAGGCTTGATTCACACAGTCTCATCTGAACAGTTGTCTGTTACTTGAACTCTGTGAAATATTTATTTGGGCTGCAATTTCTGAGGCTGTTAACTCTAATGAACGTATCCTCTGCAGCAGAGGTAACTCTGGGCCTTTCTTTCCTGTGGCGGTCCTCATGAGAGCCAGTTTCATCATAGTGCTTGATGGTTTTTACGACTGCACTTGAAGAAAATATTCCGGATTGACTGACCTTCATGTCTTAAAGTAATGATGGACTGTCGTTTCTCTTTGCTTATTTGAGCTGTTCTTGCCATAATAGGACTATCTTCTGTTTACCGCCCCTACCTTGTCACAACAACTGATTGGCTCAAACGCATTAAGAAGGAAAGGAATTCCACAAATTAACTTTTAAGAAGGCACACCTGTTAATTGAAATGAATTCCAGGTTGACTACCTCATGAAGCTGATTGAGAGAATGCCAAGAGTGTGCAAAGCTGTCATCAAGGCAAAGGGTGGCTACTTTGAAGAATCTCATATATAAAATATATTTTGATTTGTTTAACACTTTTGTTTGTTTGTGGTTACTACATGATTCCATTTGTTACTTCATAGTTTTGATGTCTTCACTATTATTTTACAATGTAGAAAATAAAGAAAAACCCTTGAATGAGTAGGTGTCAACTTTTGACTTGTACTGTATATGGATGATTTATAAAGCCAGGCACATTTTAACAGTTTGGCTAATGAATATAGACCTAATTAAGTTGGTTTCCTCTCCTCGTCGCTGCCTCCGCTGCATTGTTCTTAATCCCAATATGCTGTTAACTTTGCTATTATGTACATAGCAATATAGGGAAAGGCGCCAATTCTACAGCGACCGTATTCAACGTGGGAGAAAGCTTATTTGTTATAAAATAATATTTGATTGATTCGTGTTGCATCATTTTATTTTTACGTAATATAACCATATACAATTTCAGTATCACATGTCTTAGTGATGGACTGTGCCATCCCAGTGGCCTCCTCCAATGGATTAGTCCACTGAGACAGGCGCGAATCAGCCTATCGACCAAACAATCGACCAGTCAACTAAATGGAGTCAGTCCTACTAGCTAACTGAATGTGCTAACATTGGCTACTAAAGTTGCTGCACTGAAGTTAAGCTGACATTCTCCCCTCTTTATCCCACAGAACCTACGACCACTCCATAGTTTACCCTGGACCAAACCTGAACATGATTGTGGGGGCCAATGGAACTGGCAAGTCCAGTATTGTCTGTGCCATATGTCTGGGTCTGGCAGGAAAGACTGCCATCCTGGGCAGAGGGGACAAGGTAGTTGGCTATTAATTAACAAGTGTCCTAGTGGCCTCCTGAGTGACGCAGCGGTCTAAGGCACTGCAGTGCTTGAGGCATCACTACAGATCCGGGTTCGATCCCGGGCTGTGTCGCAGCCGGCCGCGACCGGGAGACCCATGAGGCGTCGCACTATTGGCCCAGCGTCGACCGGGTTAGGGGAGGGTTTGGCCGGCCGGGATGTCCTTGTCCCATCGCGCTCTAGCGACTCCTGTGGCGGGCCGGGAGCATGCACGCTGACACGGTCGCCAGTTGTACATTGTTTCTTCCAACACATTGGTGTGGCTGGCTTCCGAGTTAAGCGAGCAGTGTGTCAAGAAGCAGTGCGGCTTGGCAGGATCGTGTTTCGGCGGACGCATGGCTCTCGACCTTCGCCTCTCCCGAGTCCATACGGGAGTTGCAGCGATGGGACAAGACTCTAACTACCAATTTGGATATCACGAAATTGGGGAGAAAAAGGGGTAAAAACATTATACAATAATAAACAAGTGTCCTAGCTAGCTACTCCTAGGATATGTTGTCAAGAGCATGAAACTTTCCTTTGCATGATCTTTCATTATTGCAATAATGGCACTTGTATCTTTAGTTTGTGTTTTGTATTTTATTGTACAGAATTTTTTAACTTTGGATATATTCTGACTAGGTTGGGCTGTACGTGAAGCGTGGGTGCAACAAAGGATCTGTTGAGATTGTACTGTAAGTTTGTTTTAGATTAATCAGAAATACCAACACTGATTCCCTAGGTCTTTGTATAATAACATTTAGGGAACCCTACCTGTGTTTTCAGGTACAAGGCCAAGGGGAACCTGGTGATCAATAGAGAGATCCATGTGGAGAATAACCAGTCGATGTGGATGCTTAATGGGAAACACTCCAGCCAGAAGACTGTGGAGGAGGAGGTGAAGGCTCTACAGATCCAAGTGAGCAACCTCTGCCAGTTCCTGCCACAGGTGAGTGAAAACTTGGAGGTTGTCTGCCATACTCATTTATTTCTTTGTATTTCATTAATCCTTTCCTTTTTTCTTAATCGATCCGCTAATGTCATACTTGTACTTCAAATTCTCTGACCACTGTTTGCCCCCTGCCCTGTGACTTTGCAGGAGAAGGTGGGTGAGTTTGCCAAGATGACCAAGATTGAGCTGCTAGAGGCCACAGAGAAGTCAGTGGGACCTCCAGAGATGTACGACTTCCACTGCGAGCTCAAGACCTTCCGCACCAAAGAGAGGGAACTGGAGGTGAGCACACTTTTAGTTCTAGCTCTGGATAAATTAAGATTCTTAGTTTTTTTTCTTTTATAAAGAGGCTTTTGCTGCAGTGTTGGTGGCTCAGGGAGAGTGAGTTCTAAGGTACACTGTTTTGTTTGGTAGAATGTGTGCAAGGAGAAGGGCAGCGCCCTGGAGAAGTTCAAGCAGAGGAATGAACGGAACAAGCACGACGTGGAGCGCTACTATGAGAAGAAGAGACACCTGGACAACATCAAGATGCTGGAGAAGAAGAAACCCTGGGTGGTGAGTGGTCATAGAGATCATGTGACACCTGGGTCATATTTATTAGTGCACACCAACGTAAACAGTTTATTCACTCTACAACAGGGGTATCAAACCCATTCCATGAAGGGCCTAGTGTCTGCAGGTTTTAGTTTTTTCCTTTCAATTAAGCCCTAGACAACCAGGTGAGGGGAGTTCCTTACTAATTAGTGTACAAGGGAGGAGCGAAAACCTGCAGACACTCGGCCCTCTGTGGAATGAGTTTAACACCTGTGCTCTACAACGTGGCGGAAACGGTTTGTTGCAAAACATTTTGCTATGGTGTGCACTTATGAATACAACCCTGTAGTCATTCATAGCTTGTTAAAAGAGCTTGGACATGGGTAGATACTCCTCCATTTAGAAACAAAATGCAGATGTCAGTGTGTTATGTGAGCCTTCATATGTTAACAATCTCTTTGTCAACCCTCTCTGTCATCTCCAGGAGTATGAGACGGCCCGTAAGGAGCTGGAGGGGGTGAAGAAGGCGAGGGAGGACGCCAAGAAGCAGCTGAAAACCGTGAGGGAGTCCCAGGCCCCCATGCTAAAGAAGATCCAGCACATTGACAGTCAGCTGAGGCCCATCGAGAACCAGATGAAGGACAAGGTCAGAGACAGGCTCCCTGGACTTTGTAGCTTGGGGGTCGCAGGGTCGCAGCTTATGCCTTTTGAGACTGGGCCCTGGGGAACGCATGGGTTATATTTACTTGGTGGGTGATACTGCAAAGACATTTGGGAACCACTGTGTTGTGTAGCCCATAGACTGGTGATGATGCATCCTTGTTGTGTTCCAGACGGTCAGCATCAGGGAGGCCTCTCAGAAGTGTAAACAGAAACAGGACCACCTAGACCGGAAGCACAGAGAGGTCTGGCACAGTTTTATTTTCTATATACATTTCTGCCTTATTTTGATACTCTCTTGATACCAATGGAAAAATAATGTTAAAAAATGAAATGAAACGTTTGATCCTCCCCTATCCCTCTAGATTGAGGACATCAAGCAGGCCTTCAGCCTGAAGCAGACGGAGGCGGCGGACCGGCAGAAGCGAATCAGCAACACCCGGCGCATGATTGATGACCTGAGGGAGGAGCTGGCCAACATAGGCGACCAATCAGACGTGACGCCGCGGATCGATGCGGTAAATGCGGAGCTGAGGCGCATCCAGGATGAGAAAGCCAAGATGGAGGGAGAAAAGGCCGACCTGCGCAGGGAGAAGGACAACTTGAACGGAGAGTGTAGACGTAAGAGACACACACACAGGGTCTGGGGAGTCCTGGGTCTAAAACTGACTTGGCACAGTGGCTCACTGCACCATTTTAACCATGGTGAAGTGTTACACATACCATTTGACCAATCAAACAGGCAAAACGTCAATATCGAGACAAAGTGGAGTCGCAATTCAACAGCTCAGACACGAGACGTATGTGGCAGGGTTTACAGACAATCACGGACTACAAAAGGAAAACCAGCCACGTCGCGGACACCGGCGTCTTGCTGCCAGACAAGCTAAACAGGTTTTTTGCCCGCTTTGAGGATAACAGTGCCACCGACTCGGCCAGCTACCAAGGACTGTGGGCTCTCCTTCTCCGTGGCCGACGTGAGTAAGACATTTAAACGTGTTAACCCTCGCAAGGCTGCCGGCCCAGACGGCATTCCTAGCCGCGTCCTCAGAGCATGCGCAGACCAGCTGGCTGGTGTGTTTACCGACATATTCAATCTCTCCCTATCCCAGTCTACTGTCCCCACATGCTTCAAGATGGCCACCATTGTTCCTGTACCCAAGAATGCAAAGGTAACTGAACTAAATGACTATCGCCCCGTAGCACTCACTTCTGTCATCATGAAGTGCTTTGAGAGACTAGTCAATGATCATATCACCTCCACCTTACCTGTCACCCTAGACCCACTTCAATTTGCATACCGCCCCAATAGGTCCACAGACGATGCAATCGCCATCACACTGCCCTATCCCATCTGGACAAGAGGAATACCTATGTAAGAATGCTGTTCATTGACTATAGCTCAGCATTCAACACCATAGTACCCTCCAAGCTCATCAAGCTTGAGGCCCTCGATCTCAACCCCGCCCTGTGCAATTGGGTCCTGGACTTCCTGACGGGCTGCCCCCAGGTGGTGAAGGTAGGAAACAACATCTCCACTTCGCTGATCCTCAACACTGGGGCCCCACAAGGGTGCGTGCTCAGCCCCCTCCTGTACTCCCTGTTCACCCATGACTGTGTAGCCATGCACGCCTCCAACTCAATCATCAAGTATGCAGACGACACAACAGTAGCCTAATTACCAACAACGATGAGACAGCCTACAGGGAGGAGGTGAGGGCTCTCGGAGTGTGGTGTCAGGAAAAGAACCTCTTACTCAACATAAAAAAAACAAAGGAGGGGTGCTTGACAAAAAACTAAGGAGATGATTGTGGACTTCAGGAAACAGCAGAGGGAGTACCCCCCCTATCCACATCGACGGGACAGCAGTGGAGAAGGTGGAAAGTTTAAGTTCCTCTGCGTACATATCACTGACAAACTGAAATGGTCCACCCACACAGACAGTGTGGTGAAGAATGCGCAACAGCGTCTCTTCAACCTCAGGAGGCTGAAGAAATTTGGCCTGTTACCTAAAACCCTCACAAACTTTTACAGATGCACAATTGAGAGCATCCTGTCGGGCTGTATCACCGGCTGGTATGGCAACTGCACTGCCCACAACCGCAGGGCTCTCCAGAGGGTGGTGCGGTCTGCACAACAAATCACCAGGGGCAATCTACCTGCCCTCTAGGACACCTACAGCACCCGATGTCACAGGAAAGCCAAAAGGAGAATCAAGGACAACTATCACCCGAGCCACTGCCTGTTCACCTCGCTACCATCCAGAAGGCAAGGACAGTACAGGTGCATCAAAGCTGGGACCGAGAGACTGGAAAAACAGCTTCTATCTCAAGGCCATCAGACTGTTAAACAGCCATCACTAGCACAGAGAGGCTGCTGCCTACATACAGACTTGAAAATCACTGGCCGCTTTAATAATGCCACTTTAATGTTTACATATCTTGCATTACCCATCTCATATGTGTATATACTGTATTCTATACTATCTATTGCATCTTAGACTACGCCACTGATAATGACATTGCTCATCCATATATTTATATATTCTTGTTCCGTTCCTTTACTTAGATTTGTGTGTATTTGTTGTGAAACTGTTAGATAATGTTGCACTGTCAGAACTAGAAGCACACACATTTCGCTACACTCGCAATAACATCTGCTAACCATGTGTATGTGACCACTCTGCTTGTTTCCTGTAGTGTTGAAGAACAGGCTGAGGAGTCTGGATGACATGATGAAAATCAAGGAGGAGAAGCTGAGAGGGCGCTCCAAGGACACCTATGCTGCTGTCCAGTGGCTAAGGCAGAACAAACACATCTTCAGTGGCAACGTCTATGAACCTATGATGCTAGTGGTGAGGGCACACTATAAGGATTAGTAGTCAAGGCCTATATGGACCTAGCCCTGTCCATATACTTTGAAGTGTCATTGTCAAGCACCCCTCCTACTTTTCTTTGTTTGCTGTAGCGTGGAGACCTACATTGAAGTGTTCTTTAATATGTTCACAACTAACGTTTCATTCTACACCCCAATATCCTAAAATGGGCCACAATAGAGTACCACAATATGAGTCATAATACCCATAAAACCTAGTAGTCAAACAAGGAAATGGTTTCAATCGTTTTTTCCACCATTCATTTTTCCCATAGGGGATTTTAGAAACACTTAAAATAAGGGCTGTGTTTCTTGTATGCTTACCCTGGTGTGATGTTTTGATAACTGTGTAAATCTCTGTAGGACAAGGTGACTTTTATCAATATATTTGCCTGTATTTACCCCCCCAAAAAATGAAATGCTAATGTGGCTATCATAAAGAACTACAAATACCATGATGAGCTGGACAAGACTGCCAAATCGAGGCAACGATAAGAATCTCTGGATTAAGTATCTGTTAGCTAAATGTAGTAATTAATAAACTTGCTAAATTTCGTTCAATTGACTATTCTGTGAAGTGTCTTGTGCAAGTTTTTTAAATTGACACTACCTGTTAGCAAAGGTGTCAGCTAGAGATGATGTGCAAGAGCTTGCAGGGGTTTGTAGTCTTGCGTGATGTCTACTTTGATGCTAATTAGCATTTTCGAATCAGAATAAATAGAGCCTTGTCCGAGAGATTTACATGGTCATCAAAACATCACGCCAGGGTAAGCCTGCACGAAGCACAGCCCTTATTTGAAGTGTTCCTAAAATTCCCTACGTGAGAAATGTATGGTGGGAAAACGATTGGAACCATTTCCCCATTTGACCGCAAGGTTTTAAGGGTATTATGACACCTCCACTGTGGTGCTATATTCCTTTCCCTCTTTTTTTTTTTTTTTTTTTCTCATTTCAATGAAAAGACTACTTGGTTCAAAGAACAGTATGTATGGCTGATATATAAACATAATTTGAAAGCCCATATGTAGCCTTTCTTTGAAACATTCTGCTCTTTCAGATTAGTGTCCGCAACCCTGACCATGCCAAGTACGTCGAGAACCACATTCCATTCAACGACCTGCGAGCCTTCGTCTTCCAGAAGAGGGAGGACATGGAGAAGTTTATGATGGAGGTGAGGAGGACCTGCAGATAAAGAATGGAAAAAGAAATTCAACTGCCAATACAACAATGTCACAATGCTCTGTATGCAATGAAATAGGACCCTGAGTTTTTACTATGTGACCCACCTAACCGGGCCCTAGTTATAGGCTCTAATTAAGGTAATAAGTGCATGAGTAAGTTCTGATGATGGATTTGTCCTCAGGTGCGTGACAGCCAGAACCTGAGGGTGAATTCAGTCTTTGCTCCTGAGGAATCCTGCGCCACCCGCGCCCCCTCCAGACCCATAGAGTCCCTGAAGTGAGTAGTCCTCTCATACTGTCCCAAGATGGATTGTAAATGTATCAACCCTACACCTAACCCTTTCAGCTGTAATGAATGTGTAAGATGCATTTTTGTCTTCTTTTCCTGTCTGTAGGCGTTTTGGGTTCTTTGCGTACCTGCGGGAGCTCTTCGACGCTCCAGAAGAGGTTATGAGCTACCTCTGCAACCAGTACAAGGTGCACGATGTTCCTGTGGGAACAGACCAAACCAAAACCATGATCAAGACGGTATGTTCCATACTCTAGAGTGTCTGGGAGGATGCTAAGTCATGTCAACAAATTACTTCACTTTCATAGCTTATTTGATTTCTGAACAGACTGGAATCGAAAGTAAGCTGATCCAAACTCTAGTCCTTCGACCATTTGTCTCTCTCAGGTGATTGAGGAGCCCTACCTGAAGGTGCTCTACACAGCTGAGGAGAAGTACTCCCTGAAGAAGTCCTTTTACTCGGGCAAGACCAGCACCAGTAACTCTGCCGTGCGTCCCTCCCAGTACCTCACCATGGCTGTGGACGCCGAGGAGAAACGCCAGCTGGAGGAGCAGATCAGGGTGAGGCCAGGGACACCTGTCAATCATTCACCACAGGCCCCTACCCCACGGGGAGAAAAAAGTTGCCAATAACAAATGAATTTGAAGCGACACATTTACACTAGCAGTAAACTACACTTGGCGTTTTACACCGGAGAGGAACTTTCCAAGAGTTTTACTTAACACCTTAGATATGACATAGTAATACACATTTAGATCAGACACTCATACACACAATGATGTAAGTTGACATGCATAACCTGCAGTAATGTTGTAGTAATAACCAGATGTTTAGCAAAGCACTGATATAGCACTACAGCTTGAAAATTAAGTGTGACCTTTGGCTATGCCTAGACGGCTGAAAAGAGCAAGCAGGCCATCGATGTCCAGATGAGCACCATGCAGGAACGTACTGCCAAGCTGGATCGCCGTGACAATGAGCTACGGGCCCAGAAGAAGGTGCTCTCAGAGATGAAGGGCAAAAAGAGACAGTTGGAACAGAAGATCAGTACCAAGCAGGACAGGTGGGTGGCACACACACAGGCCTTGTCCAAATACCCATACCATACCTAAATAGGTTGTTTGAGTATGCGAAAAAAGAATGTTTAATATACTAAATATATTGGGCCCTAATCTATGGATTTCACATGACTGGGCAGGTGCGCAGCCATGGGTGGGCCTGGGAGGGCATAGGCCCTCCCACTTGGGAGCCAGGCCCAGCCAATCAGGATGAGTTTTTTTCCCCCAAAAAGGGCTTTACTACAGACAAATACTCCCAGTTTCATCAGCTGTCCGGTTGGCTTGTCTCAGACGATCCCGCAGGTGAAGAAGCCGGATGTGGAGGTCCTGGGCTGGCCTGGTTACACGTGGTACGCTGTTATAGTTCTCGTATCTCTCACACACCATTTCCTCCTTTGTGTGTGTGTAGTCTTCGGCAGATGGAGCAGGGGGGCATTGACTTACAAAAGGCTGAGGAGGAGACCAAGGCCCAAATCTCAGCAGTCAACTCCCAGAAGGTGGCCATCGTGGCTGAGTTCATGGCCCACATGAAGGTACACAGTCACAGGGGTTGATGCTGAAGGCTCCAGATACACAGAACCTGGGTGGTGTATATGGTGTATACTGACTGCCTTAAGTCTCTATCATTCTCTCTCTTTTCCCTCCGTCTCTAGCTGAGGGCTAAGTTGAGTATGGAGAAGGTGTACATGGCTCTAGAGACCGTGGGCATGACTGCAGAGAAGACCAAGCTGGAGACTGACTGCAGGGACGGCTCGGCCGAGCTCAGGGTCCTAGAGGTCAGGAGGTCACGCTCGCGCGCACACACTCATACAATTTCACACACAGTAAATTGTAATCTGTACTCATCATGTTCGCGCGGATTGCGTTTCCTCTTCATCCCCTCTTCTCCTCTCTCAGCAAGCGTGTGCCATGCTGGAGCAGCGTAAGGCCCGTCTGTTGGAGATGTGTAAGGGCCTGATGAGGAGGGCCAGGGAGATCTGTAACATGGACCCTGGGGAGAGTGCTGTACCCCCAGACCTACACACGGTCAGTATAGTACAGCACAACTCAACACTGAGTCATCCATTCATTCTACAGTTTTAGTGCATTAATTAATCCATTCATTAATTTGTGTTTTTCTTCATTTGTGTTCTGTAGGCCTTCAGCCAACTGCCCGACACTATGGATGAGATAGACGCCATGTTGAATGAGGAGAGGTCCAGGGCAGAGTGCTTCACTGGCCTCAGTGAGAATGTAAGTTGGAAGGCTCCTCAAAA
Organism: Coregonus clupeaformis; assembly: GCF_020615455.1. Taxonomy (NCBI): domain Eukaryota; kingdom Metazoa; phylum Chordata; class Actinopteri; order Salmoniformes; family Salmonidae; genus Coregonus; species Coregonus clupeaformis. The sequence goes on along the minus strand of NW_025533903.1, from coordinate 110,100 downwards.
CGTGTGCGTGCACGTATTGATTCTGCCTCACCATGTGACAACCACCCTCTTCCCCAGGTGGTGGATGAGTACAACAGGAGAGAGCAGGAGATCAAGAACCTGGAGAAAGAGCTGGATGAGAAGAGCAATGCCCTGAACACCTACAGACAGAACATATCAGAGGTACTTTAATTACGGATTAGTCCAGTGAATCAGTCTGTGCCAAATCTGTCATTTCAATGCTTTAAGAAAATGGTGCAAAATGTACTTCTGAAAATGCACAGTAAATCTATCAAATCTGTTTGCTAGTGCGCCAAAGTGCATGTTCAAATTCATTAAGCCGATTTTTATTGCAAAATGTTTCTTAAAGGGAAGCAAATGGAACGAAGCGGGGAAGGACCTGAATTTATCCAATAGAAACTCCTGTTTTAAACCTTTCAGTTTTTGCAATTGTTTGGACTAATGATTACACCCCAAGTGTGTCTTCTACAGAGATGTTTCCCTCCTAAAGACTTCTCTCTGTTGACAGGCAAAGGAGCGCTGGCTGAATCCTCTGAAGCAACTGGTAGAGCAGATCAATGACAAGTTCAGTGATTTCTTCCGCTCCATGCAGTGTGCCGGGGAGGTGGACCTGCATTCAGAGAACGAGGTTGGGCACGCCAAACACACACCGTGCACATGCATTGTACCCTCTATCTCTGGACTAAGGGGTGCCAGAGTGTTCGTCTTCTTAGATGTTTGTGGGAGCTGTAGTAGCAGTCATATAGGGTTGTCACCATACCATTATCGCGATACTCCGAGGTTTCGTGGCAAAGGAACAACATGAAGTGGATTGAATTTCCTGAGGAAAACAGTCCTAATGTTGGAAACAAACAGCCTTATGTTGTCACCCAGAATCACTTTTCTTTTCCAAGCTATAGCACACAATATTTTACATTAGTATTTTTTTTTGAAGGACCAAAGAGTTTAGTCTGCTTTGTTTTCCATTTTGCCAAGGAAAATCTGGTATTGTGACAACACTAAAAGTAGGTCTGTCTGTGACTGGTGTCTGCCCCCTGCAGGAGGAGTATGATAAATACGGGATCCGTATCCGGGTGAAGTTCCGTAGCAGCACGCAGCTCCACGAGCTCACAGCACACCACCAGAGTGGAGGGGAGCGCAGTGTCTCCACAATGCTCTACCTCATGGCCCTGCAAGAGCTCAACCGCTGCCCCTTCCGAGTGGTGGACGAGATCAACCAGGTGCTGCCCGCTTAAGAGTGGTAAAATCACTTGCACATCCAGACTGTATTCACACAGGCTTTATTTCTTCCCATTCTACCCAGGGTATGGACCCAGTCAATGAGAGGAGAGTCTTTGACATTGTTGTACGGACAGCCTGCAAGGAGACGACCTCGCAGTACTTCTTCATCACACCCAAGGTAAGTGTCACACTGCAGAGGTGGTGACTTACTAGTGTGTGTGTTGTGGATTAATGTGTGTGTTTCTCCAGCTCCTTCAGAACCTCCAGTATGCAGATGAGATGACCATCCTGTGTGTCCATAATGGACCTCATATGCTGCCCCCCGACAAGTGGGATGAGAAGGCCTTCACCAGACGCTGCGTCCGCCGCAAGGGCAAATAGTGAAATTACCAGTTAATGATTTTCTGAGCTCTCGTCATTTTTGGTTTGACAGAAAATATGTGTAGACCCAATCATTGAACCCTCTACACATTTGCACAAATTATTTTGGGTTTTTATATACTGTTCAAATACATAGATATTTTGTATATACTGTTCAAAATGCACTGTTCAAATAAATGTTTTCTTTGAGATTGGTATGACTCCAAGAAAAGTTAAATGTCAATTGTAAAGATGCAAGTGATGTTCTATTATGGGTTGAGCAAATTAATAATGGGTTATCTTTTTAAAATGTTTGATGTGAAGTAGTCAGCAGGGCAAGAGATACTTTCAAAAATATGTTAGCTAATGGTCTTTGCCTAGTTCCAAGGACATCATCAGTGTGAAATCAACAAGCTTTCCCCCCTCCCATTCTATCAATGGACCTTTGATCAAATTGGATACCTTTGATTGTCTAAAGACCACTGAGCGAAAATGTAATTTGTTGCCCTCATCACCACAAGAGAAATGTGATCACATAATGGTGCAAAAGAGCTGGCAACTTCCTATGCAAATAGACCAAGGTGTAACAGAGTACCATCAATTTGTTTAACCCTCATCTTTAATATTGTCATGTTTCTGTGCTTTTTCTTTTGTCCAACATTTCAAAATAATAATCAATGACAGTGAAATATGCAGACAACACTTTTCTTTTTTTTATGCTACCCAAGATTACTTTATTTTATTATTACTGGCGTTCTAGTAAGATATTGTGCAAAGTAAACAAGTTATAACTCAAGTGACAATTTACTCATGTGTGTTGTTGGGGCACCATGTCCAAACCTACGAATTATGACGGATGACAGGTGTTTGGGGTGTTGACTACTCAAGTTCACTGATTTCCAAAACATCCGCAAGAATTATTCAAAATGGTTACATTGTAGCTAACACTTCTCGTATGTGTTACATACTGATTACATATCAGGGACGACCGGAAGTAGGCGCCCCATACCCTGCTGTCTTCCAATCAGAGGGTTGCTATTTTCCATGACGTATGGTACCACTCGTACTAAAAAAGGCACAAAAAAAAAAAAAGCGGAAAACAGTCAATAGCTACGCTAGGGGGCTTAAATTCAGACGGAGCCCTTGGTATCGCAGAAAGGGGAACGGAGAGTCTGCCAGGACTTTTGGTACAGCGAACGACCCACTAACGTTATAGAGCAAAAACATTAGTTCTAAAGGTAAGTTAAGTGAAATGCCTTTAAAAAATATTTGCCAGCCAACTAGCTTGCGCGTTATGTAAAGCAAAGTATTGTTGATTGACGAACGTTGCTGGCTGTTAGTGTCTGAAGGAGAGGGTATCGATAACGGTAGCTAACGAGCTAGTTTTACACTAATTTAAAATATTTTCTAACGTTAACTAGCTATACAGGTCCGTCAAAGCAAATTTAACCCAGTTTCATTACTTTTCGATTAAACGATGCGGGTAAACGGCTAGCTAGTTAAAGACAGCCAATTTACTTTTTTCCCCCAATAAATGAGTGGCTAAGTTACTCTAGCTAACGTTAGATAGCTGTTTATTTGGGGGGGTCAAAACAATTATTATTTTTTAATAAAGAAGCCTTAACTTCGGAAAACAATTGTTAGCTAGATGGCCTTATCGTCAAAAAGAAAAGGCTTCTCATGAGCCAGCGGTGACTAGTTAGCCACCTGATCTAAAACGGCAACCATCTGATTTCGTATGCATCGTAGATGATAGTTTGCTAAGCTAGCTTGAGTGTGATGTGGGTCAACTCGAGGCAACCTGCTCAACCTTCGAATATTTTACATGGTTAACGTACTTAAGTCTGTTCAAATTGACATCCGTTTTATTTGACGATAACTACAGATGCATAGATTATTTGATTAACTACATTTGTTCATGTTGAATTGTCAAAATAGGAAGATCTGACCGGAACAAAAGGGAAAGACAAAGCGCTAACCTAAGCTAACGTTATCATCTTGACTTGGAAGAACCACATTTCACTAGATATCTCGCTGGATCATATTAATAATTACTGCTGTATGATTATTTCATTTGTAGTTAGCTGAACAGATATCACGACGTTGTTTGCTAGTACAGTGACGTTAGGCTAACTAACTTAGCTAGATGTCGGAATTACGATCTTCACTAGCTACGTAGCCTAGCGTGACTCAGTGGTTTAAAGAGCAGTCGAGCGGAGGCCTCTAGCTCTGCTGGCACTGCACCGTCTGACTCAGCCAGAACTGTTGTCCCAGCTAGCTTGCCAGTCTGTTTGGGGGATGTATTAAATGGATACTGTCTGTATCGAACATTATCAGTTTAACGAGGGGCTCATATCAGTATGGCAGACCGCACATATTTAATTATTTTGATATAAGAGTTGGCTTATAAATGTAGCTACCTAGCAACACATGGGTTATTATATCTATAACGCAAAGCCGCCTCTCTTATCAATACAATTAAAGGCGTGTGTGGTATTGCAGCTTGTATGTAAATGTAAACATTGCAACATTAACATATCTCAGTCAAACCGTGAGCGCCTCCACACGTTCCTGTAGCAATAAACGAACGCACCCGTCTTACTGTGAGCAGGCACTAAGGTTTGGTGACGTAACCAAACCTTAGTGGGGCTTCCAGGGTTGCCTATAAATAGCGTAGCGAGGTCGTGTGAGTGCGCCTTTGAGATCAGCCTGTCACATTGCACCCTTGTGACAGGCGAAAGCTAATACCCCGTCCATGCGAGTATGGGACAGCAAAGAGCACTGCAGTCAGCAGGCATACACGTGATGGGGCGACAAAGTGCCTTTCTGGGGGAAACCTCAGCATTTCGCTAGAAAGCGTGGCATGGACTTCCCCCTGCATTGGGGCCCCTCGGTTCCTAGAAGACTGATACAAGTGCCTCAACACTTGCTTTTCATGTTCTTCCATGAACAGACTGGTGGGCTACGGTTAGGCTAATGGAAACTGGCTGCTTAATTTTGGGGTATTTGTCAACCTGCCTTATAAGACTGTCATACTGTACCACTATTCCAGTTGTTTGTCCCTTTTCTTGTGAAATTGGGTAGCTGATCAGAACGCTCTGGGTTGGGGAAAGGCTCACACACCACTCCGTATAGCTCTGGATGTGATAGTGAGTGATGCAACCAGAAGGACTGGTTGCTTCTTGCCAATGATTGAAGACTGTTTGCACATCCCACCATCTGTTTAAAGACTCCTGTCTTGTCTGTTGACCTTGTGTTGACGATAACCATGCAGGCAGCCACACATTTACTGTGATGAGCTCACTGGTGGTGCTATCCAGGTTTAAACTTTAACTAGGCCTAAACCCCAACTGATAAGCATAGTGCTGAAAGAGTGGCTGACTAACAGATGCCGATGAAGTTGAGAGAAAAAATGCCTGCAGACAGCGAGGCTATTGAACCCCTGAGATGATAAAATCTCAGCTTTAGAGAACTTAAAATGCATCTGAAAATAAACCCCCTCTGACCCTGTGATGTACGGAGTAAGCGAGTTCACTTGAGTTGAACCCATAGATAGAGGACTCTAGTGCCCAAAAGCCTGTTTTTAGCATGGGCAGCGCCATTGAGGACTTTCACAATTTTTAAATAGTCAACTGAGTGGGACTTCCTATGGGTTATGGAGGGATCACATAATTCCATCCAGGTCACCAGGAAGGAAGTGACACTGAATTATACTTGTGAGGAAACATTCCATAACTGCAGATGTCAGTATATCACCAACCTTGACTTTATATAAGGGTTGGGCGATACTACGATGTTTGACAACCATCGTTTGACGACAACATCGTGATGTGACAGACGCTAGTTTGGTTTTTAACGGACGCTAGTTTAGCTTGTTTTAACATAACTGGCAGCGCACAACAGGGCACAGCCAGGCAACATGCCAAATTACCTACCTATTCTTATTTGCCATAGCCTATTTTAATAAATGTGGTAGGTAGACTTAGCCTACTATTAACATAATGTAAGAGTACAATGTAGATATAAATAAAATAATAATATAAATTGGTCATTTAGCAGACGCTCTTATCCAGAGCGACTTACAGGAGCAATTAGGGTTAAGTGCCTTGCTCAAGGGCACATCGACAGATTTTTCACCTAGTCGGCTTGGGGATTAGAACCAGCGACCTTTCGGTTACTGGTACAACGCTCTTAACCACTAAGCTACCTGCCGCCCAGATGAAGCAGATGGCGCCAAAAGGTAGAGAAATGAACATTCAATTATCTGGCAACACCTCTGGTGGATATTCCTGCAGTCAGCATTCCAATTGCACGCTCCCTCAACTTGAGACATCTGTGGCATTGTGTTGTGACAAAACTGCACATTTTAGAGCGCCCTTTTATTGTCCCCAGCAAAAGGTGCACCTGTGTAATGATCGTTCTGTTTAATCAGCTTCTTGATATGCCACACCTGTCAGGTGGATGGATTATCTTGGCAAAGGAGAAATGCTCACTAACAGGGATGGAAACAAATTTGTGCACACAATTTGGGAGGAATAAGGTTTTTGTGCTTATGGAAAATGTCTGGAATTTTTTATTTCAGCTTCTGAAACATGGGACCAACACTTTACATGTTGTTTTATATTTTTGTTCAGTGTGTATCTATCTATCTTGAACTTTCTTGTATCTCCTAGATGTAAGATAAACACTTCAAAACCTTGTTTCTTATGATTTTGTTTTTTGCCATTTATGAATGTGTTATTCAATGCATTTCTCTGGGCTATAGTAGTAGGCCAAATTCTAATATATATATATATATATATATATATATATATATATATATATGGTGTCACAACACAACTGATTGGCTCAAACGCATTAAGAAGGAAAGAAATTCAATTTTCAAGACCTCTGCAATCCGCCCTGGCATGCTGTCAATTAACTTCTGGGCCACATCCTGATTGATGGCAGCCCATTCTTGCATAATCAATGCTTGGAGTTTGTCAGAATTTGTGGGTTTTTGTTTGTCCACCTGCCTCTTGAGGATCGACCAGAAGTTCTCAATGGGATTAAGTTCTGGGGAGTTTCCTGGCCATGGACCCAACATTTTGATGTTTTGTTCCCCGAGCCACTTAGTTATCACTTTTGCCTTATGGCAAGGTGCTCCATCATGCTGGAAAAGGCATTGGTCGTCACCAAACTGTTCTTGGATGGTTGGGAGAAGTTGCTCTCTGAGGATGTGTTGGTACCATTCTTTATTCATGGCTGTGATCTTAGGCAAAATTATGAGTGAGCCCACTCCCTTGGCTGAGAAGCAACCCCACACATGAATGTTCTCAGGATGCTTTACTGTTGGCATGACACAGGACTGATGGTAGTGCTCACCTTGTCTTCTCCGGACAAGGTGTTTTCCGGATGCCTCAAACAATCGGAAAGGGGATTCATCAGAGAGAATGACTTGAAATCAAATTTTATTTGCCACATGTGCCGAATACAACAGGTGTAGACATTACCGTGAAATGCTTACTTACAGCCCTTAACCAACAATGCATTTATTTTCTTAAATAAAAAAAGTAAAATAAAACAACAACAACAAAAAAGTGTTGAGCAGAAGTAAAATAACAGTAGGGAGGCTATATACAGGGGGGTACCGGTGCAGAGTCAATGTGCGGGGGCAACGGCTAGTCGAGGTAATATGTACATGTGGGTAGAGTTAAAGTGACTATGCATAAATAATTAGTAGCAGCAGTGTAAAAAGATTGGGTGGGGGGCAGTGCAAATAGTCCGGGTAGCCATGATTAGCTGTTCAGGAGTTTTATGGCTTGGGGGTAGAAGCTGTTGAGAAGCCTTTTGGACCTAGACTTGGCACTCCGGTACCGCTTGCCGTGCGGTAGCAGAGAGAACAGTCTATGATTAGGGTGGCTGGAGTCTGTGACAATTTTGAGGGCCTTCCTCTGACACCGCCGGGTAAATGTAATAGAGGTCCTGGATGGCAGGAAGCTTGGGTACGCACTACCCTCTGTAGTGCCTTGCGGTCGGAGGCAGAGCAGTTGCCATACCAGGCGGTGATGCAACCAGTCAGGATGCTATCGATTGGTGCAGCTGTATAACTTTTTGAGGATCTGAGGACCCATGCCAAATCTTTTCAGTCTCCTGAGGGGGAATAGACTTTGTCGTGCCGTCTTCACAACTGTCTTGGTGTGTTTGGACCATGATAGTCCATTGGTGATGTGGACACCAAGGAACTTGAAGCTCTCAACCTGTTCCACTACAGCCCTGTCGATGAGAATGGGGGCGTGCTCAGTCCTCTTTTTTTCTTTCTGTAGTCCACAATCATCTCCTTTGTCTTGGTCAAGTTGAGGGAGAGGTTGTTATCCTGGCACCACACGGCCAGATCTCTGACCTCCTCCCTATAGGCTGTCTCATCGTTGTCGGTGATCAGGCCTACCACTGTTGTGTCGTCAGTAAACTTAATGATGGTGTTGGAGTTGTGCCTGGCCATGCAGTCATGGGTGAACAGGGAGTACAGGAGGGGACTGAGCACGCATCCCTGAGGGGCCCCCGTGTTGAGGATCAGCATGGCAGATGTGTTGTTACCTACCCTTACCACCTCGGGGCCTCCTGTCAGGAAGTCCAGGATCCAGTCGCAGAGGGAGGTGTTTAGTCCCAGGATCCTTAGCTTAGTGATGAGCTTTGAGGGCACTATGGTGTTGAACGCTGAGCTGTAGTCAATGAATAGCTTCCTCACGTAGGTGTTCCTCTTGTCCAGGTGGGAAAGGGCAGTGTGGAGTGCAATAGAGTGGATCTGTTAGGCCGGTATGCAAATTGGAGTGGGTCTAGGGTTTCTGGGATAATGGTGTTGATGTGAGCCATGACCAGCCTTTCAAAGCACTTCATGGCTACAGATGTCAGTGCTACGGTCGGTAGTCATTTAGGCAGGTTATCTTGGTGTCCTTGGGCATGGGGACTATGGTGGTCTGCTTGAAACATGTTGGTATTACAGACTCAGTCAGGGACATGTTGAAAATGTCAGTGAAGACACTTGCCAGTTGGTCAGCACATGCTCGGAAGACACGTTCTGGTAATCCGTCTGGCCCTGTGGCCTTGTGAATGTTGACCTGCTTAAAAGTCTTACTCACATCGGCAACGGAGAGCGTGATCACATAGTCATCCGGAACAGCTGGTGCTCTCATGCATGCTTCTGTGTTGCTTGCCTCGACGTGAGCATAGAAGTGGTATAGCTCATCTGGTAGGCTTGTCACTGGGCAGCTCGCAGCTGTGCTTCCCTTTTGTAGTCTGTAATAGTTCTCAAGCCCTGCCACATCCGACGAGCGTCAGAGCCGGTGTAGTACGATTTCAATCTTAGTCCTGTATTGACTCTTTGCCTGTTTGATGGTTCGTCTGAGGGCATAGCGGGATTTCTTATAAGCATCCGGGTTAGAGTCCCGCTCCTTGAAAGTGGCAGCTCTACCCTTTAGCTCAGTGTGGATGTTGCCTGTAATCCATGGCTTCTGGTTGGGGTATGTACGTACGGTCACTGTGGGGACGACGTCATCGATGCACTTATTGATGAAGCCAATGACTGATGTGGTGTACCCCAGTCCTCAGCAGTCCAATCCCTATACCTTTTGCAGAATATCAGTCTGTCCCTGATGTTTTTCCTGGAGAGAAGTGGCTTCTTTGCTGCCCTTCTTGACACCAGGCCATCCTCCAAAAGTCTTCGCCTCACTGTGCGTGCAGATGCACTCACACCTGCCTGCTGCCATTCCTGAGCAAGCTCTGCACTGGTGGTGCCCCGATCCCGCAGCTGAATCAACTTTAGGAGACGGTCCTTGCGCTTGCTGGACTTTCTTGGGTGCCCTGACGTGCCCTTCTTCACGGCAATTGAACCTCTCCTTGAAGTTCTTGATGATCCAATAAAAGGTTGATGGGACGATTTGTCATTCCAGACATCGCCCAACCCTACTTTATACCTGTTCAAACAAGACTAGGTGGCAGTGTGCATGCACCCTTTCAGATTGTTTGCCAACATAGAAGTAGTACAAGTAAATTGACTACTTAAAAATGAAGATGACCTCCCTGGCGCTGCCCGAGCACTCAGACGCCGTAATGGGACAATGGTGGGATATCTATGGTTGAACCTGAATGAAGTGGCAGTGATTTTTGAATGGCGGCAAGCAGCTCAAGGCTGCAGCGACTCCAGGACTGCCCAGTGAGATTAAACTGCCATGTTCTGAGAATGCTGGAATAGTCATGTTGCTTCTTAGGTTGGGGGTTCAGTATCTTCTATTGGCAGGGGTCGCATTAGCTTTCAGAAATCTGCATTTTCAAAACTCTGACCAGCAAAAAAAGCATTTTTGTTCTTTTTCTTAAACCATTTGACCGGCATCTTTATATTGAAAGTCGTGTTTAAAAAAAAAAATGTATTCCCACTTTCTAATGAGTCTCTGTTTTGATTATGTCCAGGACAATTCAATCAGCAGAGATGGCACAGGAGACCAATCAGAGCCAAGCGCCCATGCTTTGTGCCACCGGCTGTGGTTTCTTTGGAAACCCCAGGACCAGTGGCATGTGCTCGGTCTGCTATAAGGACCACTTGACCAGACAGAACAATGGAGTGAGCCCCCTGAGTGCAATGGGTAAGATCTGCCATTCCTCCATAATTGTTTTTGTTAATCTTTATGTTTGAGAAGCAGATGCCTTATAACTCCATGTTTTTGCAGTCAGTGCATTTTCTCCTAGTAAATCTGATCATGTATTGTCTCATTTAGGTGGCAGTGTGTCCAGTAGCCCCACAATGGAGGCCTCGACCATCCAGAGAATTGAGGCTTCCTTAAATAATGCTGCTGCTGAAGCTGATACCGAAGCTGCCAGGTGAGTGTCTGTTGTTACTCTGAAATGACCATGGAAACCATTCTTTAAGACCAAGTCACACCAAATTACTCCTCTCGCACCACGTTTGTTATATCATTACATCTGAATGAGATGGCTAGTATGAAGTGGAGGATTTGGACTAAAGATTTGTAGCCTACAGCACCTGTTCTCATTCTCTCCCTTTCTCTCACTGTAGTGGGGCAGTAGCTCTTCCTGTTACCCAACAGATGACCGAGATGAGCATTTCCTGTGAGGAGGAAGGAGCGTCGCCTAAAGCAGAACCTGGTGCGTGTTGGATTCATATGGGTGTTCAGTGCCTCACGGTGGGGTGGGGGGGGTCACGTGAGTGGTTACAGGCCTGTGATGGGAAGTGGTTGTGAATAGTCTCTGGGCTCAGTGTTGTTGTTTTGAGGTCTTATTTTTTATTTTTCTGGTCTTTCCAGTGGTCACTCAGCCCACCGCCTCAGCTTTACCTCCCAGTGCTGCTGGCATTGACGAATCCAAATCACCCGAACCTACCAAACTGAAGAAGAACAGGTGCTTCATGTGCCGCAAGAAGGTTGGCCTTACAGGTGAGGACAAACATTCCAGTACTGCTCAACATTGCTGCTTATTCAGTCAGACCTCAGTCAAGAAGGCTGTGGCTTATCATGTGCCTTTCTATGATTGAGTATATGATACACTGTGCAGAGGTGATATGAGCTGGGTCTATTAGTGTGACTCACTGTGCCTTTTTTGCTCCGTCAGGTTTTGACTGTCGCTGTGGGAACCTGTTCTGTGGACTCCACCGTTATTCAGACAAGCACAACTGCCCGTATGACTACAAAGCCGACGCCGCCGCCAAGATCCGCAAGGAGAACCCTGTGGTGGTGGCCGACAAGATCCAGAGAATATAAGACCTCCTCTCACTTTGACCTTGAACACTTGGAGTGATTGGCAAAAAAAAAAAAAGGACTCACGCTTGACCTGCGTTCAAAAGGACTAGTTTTTTTTGTTTTTGTTTTTTTTAACAGTATGGGGGAGTCCAGTTGTCTGCAATGCATGAACGATCACATTTTTCTTCTGTTTTCTGTCTGAGCTTACGATTTAGGAAGAGGAAAAAATAAAAAATAACAAAAAGAATGTCTAAAAAATACAGCAGACAGGACACTCTTTTTTCCAGGGACGCCTGGACCTGGCTTAATTCTTAGTGTTTTTGGGAATCTGATTGTTGTCAAGTAGGCGGTCTGATGTGTTGTGATTGTCATGAGTTTACTACTTTGACTCTCTGTATTTATGAGATTTTGCGGAGTAGAGTGGGGACGCTGTAGCCTATGGGACTGTGAGACTGTTACAGCCCTGACCGGATCAGTCCGTTTTTTTTATATGTACTACCAGACATGTTTGTTTCTGTGCTCTATGGGGCCTCAATTCAGGGGAGACCCCCCAAGCACATTTCTCTATTGTGAGATCAGATGTGAAGAAGTGACTTAAAAAAAAAAAAGACTTCATTTGTTAATCACCTAAAGAACAACCTGTTCAAGAAGCTTATGAAATGATCATCCAGTATGAATGGTGAAAGCAGCCAGACCCTTAGCCCTGACACTTGGAGGATGGATGGATATGTTCTGTTCCAACCCTATAGGCTCTCATCTGAATCAAACAGAATATCAGTGTAGTCATACAAGCCTACTCCACTGGTTCGTTCTTCCTGCAATGTGTGCTGCACTAAAAACCATTGCTTAGGTTTACTTGTATTCGTTAAAGATGGTTTTCTAAAGAAGTATTTAGGTCTGATGCTGTGATGTAATGTGTATTTGAAGGGGAAACTTGGGGCTGCCTCTGGCTGGCTGGATGGGAGACTGGCGGAAGACCGCTCACTTCCTGCAATTGAGATCCAGGTCATAGGACTTCACTCATCCAGCCACTCTGGTCATGTGACAGTGATGCCCATTCTGTGCTCTTTTTTTTTTTTTCTTCTCGTATCTGTTTTCCTGAGGATATGGGGTGTTTTGCTTGGGTTGTTGTATCAATGACAAATAGCCTAAATTAACTAGATTGCTGAGGTTGGAAGGGTTAGGTCCACTAATCTTTTGATCAATATTTCCCTCTTTTTTTTTTTTTTTTTTAATGTATGTGTGCTGATCTATTTCAGAATTTTATTGTGGAGTGCGTATCACATGCTATGTATTAAACACAAGTGTCTGATGTATGCCATTTTCCAGGATGGCTGAATGGATGGTGGCTGAGTATTGTGTATGTATGCAAGTGCTTGTGTTCCTCAGTAGTCAGAACTGATCCAGTGGACTCACTCTTGGTGATCTAGATTTTTTTTTGTTTATTTGGTCTGGCTGCTCAGCGCTGGTCTCTCGGTAGGGCTGTGAGATTTCACCTTTTCATTTGAACCCTTTTTAGTTATGCAAGTTTGTACAAACCATCTTTATATTTATGTACCGCACATATAATCTTGTTACCCAACATTACAGCAAAATTGTACCATGTAAATAAAATTATGTACAGAGCTATAGAATCATGTACTCCGTGGCAATTTATTTAACTCAAATCGTGGATCGAGAGTTACCTGTCTCACAGAACATAGGGTGTTCTTTTAACTTCCTGTTGAATGAGGGAGGGCATGGTTTGTTTTGAAAGTCTTAACTGTTCTACTGAAAAAGTTTGGTTACTAGCTCGCTACCTTTTTGGGGGGGGGGGATCCTGCGACGCGGTTGTCGTCAGCAGCGGTCCCAGCAACTATCTGTCCAGGGATCCTGCCGACCAAGGGTCTGAGGAGCTGCTTGGTGTAGCAGCTAGCCTAGCTGCTATCAAGCTAGTGGGGTTTTCTTGAGGGCTTGAACGCAGCCTGCGACACGGTTATCCCTTGTGGCTGTGACCGCGGATTGTCCCGGGCTTGTGGCTGTCTAGATCCCTGCTGTTTCAATCTTCCCTGCGACCTGCCCTGTCTGGAACTACGAGGGGTAACCGTGTAGCCTGCGTTGCTACCATGACAAAGACAAAAGCCAGTGGGAGGACCGTGGTGCCTATCTATCACTGGTGAATGATCTTTTAAACCTACAAAAATAGTTCTACAAGCAGTTGTTACAACAAGAAAATGGCTTCAAGTGTTGTCCAAATACTGGTGGAGTCAACTAATTAAAGAATGAACGGAGGGGTCCAGGACCTGAAGAACAGTTTACAGTTCTCCAAGGGTCAGCTCGATGAGTTTAAACAAAACTGCAAGATGACAGCAATCTGTAAATCATTGAGAGAGGACAGGACATGAGTTCTGGATGTGAATCCATGATTACAATGACTGAGAAATCAGATTATCTCGATGGACAATCAAGGTGGAACAACATTGTTGGGGAAGGAATTGCAGAATCGCCACATTAGCCATTTCTGAGATTCACTTAGATAATTCCTTTGTAGCAATACAAGGATATAACATATATATAAGATACAGGAATGCTTATGGGAGAGGTGTTGGTGTATATATTCAGAGCCATATCCCTGTAATGCTTAGAGATATTGAAGTGTTGTGGTTGCAGGTTCACTTGCCTCATCTAAAGCCTATTATTTTGGGGTCTTGCTATAGACCACAAAGTGCTAATAGTATCTAAATAATGTGTGTGAAATGCTTGATAGTGTATGTGATGTAAACAGAGAGGTCTACTTTCTTGGGGACCTGAATATTGACAGGTTTTCATCAAGCTGTCTGCTCAAGAGGAAGCTTCTCACTGTAACCAGTGACTGTAATCTGATTCAGGTTATTAATCAACCTACCAGGGTGTGTACAAACACTACAGGAACAAGATCATCTACATGTATTGATCACATTTTTACTAATACTGTAGAACTTTGTTCTAAAGCTGTATCCGTACCCATTGGCTGCAGTGATCACAATATAGTGGCTATATACAGGAAAGCCAAAGTTCCAAAAATATGAGCCTAAAATAGTGTGTAAGATATATTTTGCTGTGAGTCTTATGTGGATGATGTTAAAAATATTTGTTGGTCTGATGTGATTAATAAGGAACATCCAGACGCTGCACTTGATGAATTTATGAAATTGCTTCTTCCAATTACTGATAAACATGCACCTGTTAAGAAACTGACTGTTAGAATTGTTAAGGCTCCATGGATTGATAAGCAATTGAAAAACTGTATGGTTGAAAGAGATGGGGCAAAACGAGTAGCTAATAAGTCTGGCTGCACATCTGACTGGCTGACTTACTGCAAATTGAGAAATTATGTGACTAAACTCAACAAAAAGAAGAAGAAACTGTATTATGAAGCCAAGATCAATGATATAAAGAATAATGGGATTTTTTTTTGCAGTACTTTAAATGAAATTATGGGCAGAAAGACAAATTCAACTCCATCTTTCATTGAATCAGATGGCTTATTCATCACAAAACCATTTGATGTTGCCAATTATTTTAATGATTACTTCATTGGCAATGTGGGCAAACTTGTTGTTTCATAATGCCAACAACGAACAGTGAGCCATCGTATTCATGCATAAATAAACAAGTAATGAAAGAAAAGCATTGTAAGTTAGTGTGGGAAAGGTGGAAAAATTGTTATCGCTAAATAATGACAAACCTCCTGGCATTGACAACTTAGATAATAATATGCCATTTAGCAGACGCTTTAATCCAAAGCGATTTACAGTCATGCATGCATACATTTTTGTGTGGTCCCAGGGATCGAACCCACTACCTTGGCGTTACAAGCGCCATGCTCTACCAGCTGAGCTACAGAGGACCACTGGATGGAAAGCTACCAAGGATGGTAGCTGACTCTTTAGCCACTCCTATCTGTCATTCTTTAATCTGAGCCTAGAGGAAAGTGTTTGTCCTCAGGCCCGGAGGGAAGTCATTCATTCCGCTACCCAAGAGTGGTAAAGCTGCCTTTATTGGTTCTAACAGCAGACCTATCAGCTTGCTGCCAGCTCTTAGCAAACTGTTGGAAAAAATTGTGTTTAACCAAATACAATGCTATTTCTCTGTAAACAAATTATCAACAGACTTTCAGCATGCTTATAGAGAAGGGCACTCAACATGTACGGCACTGACACAATTGACTGATGATTGATTGAAAGAAATTGATAAGAAGATTTCAGTGCAGCTTTTGATATTATTGACCACAACCTGTTGTTGAGAAAATGTATGTGTAATGGCTTTTCAACCTCTGCCATATCGTGGATTCAGAGCTATCTATATAATAGAACTGAGGGTTTTCTTTAATGGAAGCTTCTCTAATGTCAAACATGTAAAGTGTGGTGTACCGCAGGGCAGCCCTCCAGGCCCTCTACTCTTTTCTATTTTTACCAATGACCTGCCACTGGTATTAAACAAAGCATGTGGTCCAAGTATGCTGAGGATTCAACCATCTACATGTCAGCAACCATAGCTAATGAAGTCACTGAAACCTGTAACAGAGAGTTACAGTCAGTTTTGGAATGGGTGGCCAGTAATGAACTGGTCCTGAACATATCTAAAACTAAGAGCATTGTATTTGGTACAAATCATTCCCTAAGTTCTAGACCTGAATCTGGTAATGAATGGTTGAACAAGTTGACGAGACTAAATTACTTGGTGTTACCTTAGATTGTAAACTGTCATTGTCAAAACATATACAGTGGGGAAAAAAGTATTTAGTCAGCCACCAATTGTGCAAGTTCTCCCACTTAAAAAGATGAGAGAGGCCTGTAATTTTCATCATAGGTACACGTCAACTATGACAGACAAAATGAGAAAAAAAAATCCAGACAATCACATTGTAGGATTTTTAATGAATTTATTTGCAAATTATGGTGGAAAATAAGTATTTGGTCAATAACAAAAGTTTCTCAATACTTTGTTATATACCCTTTGTTGGCAATGACACAGGTCAAACGTTTTCTGTAAGTCTTCACAAGGTTTTCACACACTGTTGCTGGTATTTTGGCCCATTCCTCCATGCAGATCTCCTCTAGAGCAGTGATGTTTTGGGGCTGTCGCTGGGCAACACGGATTTTCAACTCCCTCCAAAGATTTTCTATGGGGTTGAGATCTGGATACTGGCTAGGCCACTCCAGGACCTTGAAATGCTTCTTACGAAGCCACTCCTTCGTTGCCCGGGCGGTGTGTTTGGGATCATTGTCATGCTGAAAGACCCAGCCACGTTTCATCTTCAACGCCCTTGCTGATGGAAGGAGGTTTTCACTCAAAATCTCACGATACATGGCCCCATTCATTATTTCCTTTACACAGATCAGTCGTCCTGGTCACTTTGCAGAAAAACAGCCCCAAAGCATGATGTTTCCACCCCCATGTTTCACAGTAGGTATGGTGTTCTTTGGATGCAACTCAGCATTCTTTGTCCTCCAAACACGACGAGTTGAGTTTTTACCAAAAAGTTCTATTTTGGTTTCATCTGACCATATGACATTCTCCCAATCCTCTTCTGGATCATCCAAATGCACTCTAGCAAACTTCAGACGGGCCTGGACATGTACTGGCTTAAGCAGAGGGACACGTCTGGCACTGCAGGATTTGAGTCCCTGGCGGCGTAGTGTGTTACTGATGGTAGGCTTTGTTACTTTGGTCCCAGCTCTCTGTAGGTCATTCACTAGGTCCCACCGTGTGGTTCTGGGATTTTTGCTCACCGTTCTTGTGATCATTTTGACCCCACGGGGTGAGATCTTGCGTGGAGCCCCAGATCGAGGGAGATTATCAGTGGTCTTGTATGTCTTCCATTTCCTAATAATTGCTCCCACAGTTGATTTCTTCAAACCAAGCTGCTTACCTATTGCAGATTCAGTCTTCCCAGCCTGGTGCAGGTCTACAATTTTGTTTCTGGTGTCCTTTGACAGCTCTTTGGTCTTGGCCATAGTGGAGTTTGGAATGTGACTGTTTGAGGTTGTGGACAGGTGTCTTTTATACTGATAACAAGTTCAAACAGGTGCCATTAGTACAGGTAACGAGTGGAGGACAGAGGAGCCTCTTAAAGAAGAAGTTACAGGTCTGTGAGAGCCAGAAATCTTGCTTGTTTGTAGGTGACCAAATACTTATTTTACACCATAATTTGCAAATAAATTCATTAAAAATCCTACAATGTGATTTTCTGGATTATTTTTTCTCAATTTGTCTGTCATAGTTGACGTGTACCTATGATGAACATTACAGGCCTCTCTCATCTTTTTAAGTGGGAGAACTTGCACAATTGGTGACTGACTAAATACTTTTTTCCCCCACTGTAGATTCAATGGTTGTAAAGATGGGGAGAGGTCTGACACCACACAAAGCAAGTAATGTAGGCTCTAGTTTAATCTTATCTTGATTATTGTCCAGTCATATAGTCAAGTGCTGCAAAGAAAGACCTAGTTAAGATGCAGCTGGCCCAGAACAGAGAAGCATTTCTTGCTCTTTATTGTAATCAGAGGGTTAATATTAATATTATGAATGCCAGTATCTCTTGGCTAAGAGTTGAGGAAAGACTGACTGCATCACTTCTGGTTTTTATAAGAAACAATGTGTTGGAAATTCCAAATTGTTTGCATAGTAAACTTACACACAGCACTGACACACAAACTTACCCCACCAGATATGCCACCAGGGGTCTTTTCATAGTCCCCAAGTCCAGAACAAATTCAAGGAAACATACAGTATTATATAGAGCCATGAGTGCATGGAACTCCCTTCCATCTCATATAGCGCAAGTGAACAGCAAACCTGGTTTCCCCAAAAAATAATTAAACAACGCCTCTCCCCCATGTGACCTACTTGTTGTGTGTATGTACTGACATGTCTGTGTAACTGATAGATGTGCACACACGTACACTACATGTTAATGTTTTGAAATGTTTGTAAATTGTAAAGTATTTAGTCTGTAATGTCTTTTTTGTTATGCGTCATACCCCAGTAAGACTAGCTGTCGCCATTCGCGTCGGCTAATGGGGATGCAAAAAAAGGTGATTTTATTTCCCTATGTCTCTGAGACTCCAATGTCTTATATTTGCTAGTATCACTACATAATTTCAGTGGCTTGCTACACTGCCATGCTATTTTAATATAACCAGAGGGGCAAAACCTAAATTACTGTGATATTCTTCCTCAGTGCTATGACAACTGTGGAGGTTCTGCTTTTTTATAGTCTGTGTCTCTGCCTATGGGTAAATATAGAGACTGACAACCTACAGCTGCGTGGCCTTCTCTCACGTGGAATACTCACCCCGAGCTTCCACCAGTACAGGACCCGGTTTCCCAAAAGCATCTTAAGGCTAAATTCATTGTTGGAACCTTGGTAGGAGCATTGTTAAATCTCTGCGCTGTTTCCCAAAACCTTCGTTACTAAAGTTGCACTTGAAAACGCTAATTTAGACCACTCGTAGAACAATTACACTACCAATCAAAAGTTTGGACACACTTACTCATTCAAGGTTTCTTCTTTATTTTTACTATTTTTTACATTGTAGAATAATAGTGAAGACATCAAAACTATGAAATAATACATATGGAATCATGTAGTAACCAAAAAGGTGTTAAACAAATCAAAATATATTTTATATTTGAGATTCTTCAAATAGCCACCCTTTGCCTTGATGACAGCTTTGCACACTCTTGGCATTCTCTCAACCAGCTTCATGAGGTAGTCACCTGGAATGCATTTCAATTAACAGGTGTGCCTTGTTAAAAGTTAATTTGTGGAATTTCTTTCCTTCTTAATGCGTTTGAGCCAATCAGTTGTGTTGTGACAAGGTAGGGGGGGTATACAGAAGATAGCCCTATTTGGTAAAAGACCAAGTCCATATTATGGCAAGAACAGCTCAAATAAGCAGAGAAATGACAGTCCATCATTACCTTAAGACATGAAGATCAATCAATACGGAACATTTCAAGAACTTTGAAAGTTTCTTCAAGTGCAGTCGCAAAAACCATCAAGCGCTATGATGAAACTGGTTCTCATGAGGACCACCACAGGAATGGAAGACCCAGGGTTACCTTTGCTGCAGAGGATCAGTTCATTAGAGTTACCAGCCTCAGAAATTGCAGCCTAAATAAATGCTTCACAGAGTTCAAGTCACAGACACATCTCAACATCAACTGTTCAGATGGGACTGTGTGAATCAGGCCTTCATGGTCGAATTGCTGCAAAGAAACCATTACTAAATGACACCAATAAGAAGAAGAGACCTGCTTGGGCCAAGAAACACGAGCAATGGACATTAGACCAGTGGAAATGTGTCCTTTGGTCTGGAGTCCAAATTGGAGATTTTTGGTTCCAACCGCCGTGTCTTTGTGAGACGCGGTGTGGGTGAACGGATGATCTCCACATGTGTAGTTCCCACCGTAAAGCATGGAGGAGGAGGTGTTATGGTGTGGGGGTGCTTTGCTGGTGACACTGTCTGTGATTTATTTAGAATTCAAGGCAAACTTAACCAGCATGGCAACCACAGCATTCTGCAGCGAGACGCCATCCCATCTGGTTTGGGCTTAGTGGGACAATGACCCAACACATAAATCCTATTAGCCAATGTTCAATCATTTGAGAACAAATTGGACGACCTAAGATTACGGTTGTCCTACCAACGGGACATTAAAAACTGTAATGTCTTATGTTTCACAGAGTCGTGGCTGAACGACGACATGGACAACATACAGCTGACGAGAAATACACTACATCGGCAGGATAGAACGGCTGACTCCGGTAAGACAAGGGGTGGCGGTCTGTATACATTTGTAAACAACAGCTGGTGCACAAAATCTAATACTAAGGAAGTCTCTAGGTTTTCCTCACCTGAGGTAGAGTATCTCATGATAAGCTGTAGACCACACTATTTACCAAGAGACTTTCCATCTATATTTTTCATAGCTGTCTATTTACCACCACAAACCGATGCTGGCATTAAGATTGCACTCAATGAGCTGTATAAGGCCATAAGTAAACAGGAAAATGCTCATCCAGAGGCAGCGCTCCTAGTGGCCGGGGACTTTAATGAAGGGAACTTGCATCCGTTCTACCTAATTTCTACCAGCATGTTAAATGTGCAACCAGAGGAAATAAAACTATAGACCACCTTTACTCCACACACAGAGACGCATACAAAGCTCTCCCTCGCCCTCCATTTGGCAAATCTGACCATAACTCTATCCTCCTGATTCCTGCTTATAAGCAAAAACTAAAGCAGGAAGCACCGTGACTCGGTTAATAAAAAAGTGGTCAGATGACGCAGATGCTAAGCTACAGGACTGTTTTGCTAGCACAGACTGGAATATGTTCCGGGATTCTTCAGATAGCATTGAGGAGTACACCACATCAGTCACTGGCTTCATCAATAAGTGCATCGATGACGTCGTCCCCATAGTGACCATACGTACATACCCCAACCAGAAGCCATGCATTACAGGCAACATCCACACTGAGCTAAAGGGTAGAGCTGCCGCTTTCAAGGAGCGGGACTTTAACCCGGACGCTTATAAGAAATCCCGCTATGCCCTCCGACGAACCATCAAACAGGCAAAGAGTCAATACCGGACTATGATTGAATCGTACTACACCGGCTCTGACGCTCGTCGGATGTGGCAGAGCTTGAAAACTATTACAGACTACAAAGGGAAGCACAGCCGCGAGCTGCCCAGTGACACAAGCCTACCAGATGAGCTAAATCACTTGTATGCTCGCTTCGGGGCAAGGAACACTGAAGCATGCATGGGAGCACCAGCTGTTCCAGATGACTATGTGATCACGCTCTCCATAGCCGATGTGAGTAAGACTTTTAAGCAGGTCAACATTCACATGGCCGCAGGACCAGACGGATTGCCAGGACGTGTACTCCGAGCATGTGCTGACCAACTGGCAAGTGTCTTCACTGACATTTTCAACATGTCCCTGACTGAGTCTGTAATACCAACAT
Source organism: Coregonus clupeaformis (assembly GCF_020615455.1). Classification (NCBI taxonomy): domain Eukaryota; kingdom Metazoa; phylum Chordata; class Actinopteri; order Salmoniformes; family Salmonidae; genus Coregonus; species Coregonus clupeaformis. The sequence continues at coordinate 88,790 of NW_025533903.1, read as the reverse complement.
GTTTCAAGCAGACCACCATAGTCCCTGTGCCCAAGGACACTAACATAACCTGCCTAAATGACTACCGACCCATAGCACTCACGTCTGTAGCCATGAAGTGCTTTGAAAGGCTGGTCATGGCTCACATCAACACCATTATCCCAGAAATCCTAGACCCACTCCAATTTGCATACCGCCCCAACAGATCCACAGATGATGCAATCTCTATTGCACTCCACACTGCCCTTTCCCACCTGGACAAGAGGAACACGTACGTGAGAATGCTGTTCATTGACTACAGCTCAGCGTTCAACACCATAGTGCCCTCAAAGCTCATCACTAAGCTAAGGATCCTGGGACTAAACCCCTCCCTCTGCAACTGGATCCTGGACTTCCTGACAGGCCGCCCCCAGGTGGTAAGGGTAGGTAACAACACATCTGCCACACTGATCCTCAACACGGGGGCCCCTCAGGGGTGCTTGCTCAGTCCCCTCCTGTACTCCCTGTTCACCCATGACTGCATGGCCAGGCACGACTCCAACACCATCATTAAGTTTACTGATGACACAACAGTGGTAGGCCTGATCACCGACAACGATGAGACAGCCTATAGGGAGGAGGTCAGAGATCTGGCCGTGTGGTGCCAGGATAACAACCTCTCCCTCAATGTGATCAAGACAAAGGAGAAGATTGTGGACTACAGGCAAAAAAAGAGGACTGAGCATGCCCCCATTCTCATCGACGGGGCTGTAGTGGAACAGGTTGAGAGCTTCAAGTTCCTTGGTGTCCACATCACCAATGAACTATCATGGTCCAAACACACCAAGACAGTCTTGAAGAGGGCACGACAAAGCATATTCCCCCTCAGGAGACTGAAAAGATTTGGCATGGGTCCTCAGATCCTCAAAAAGTTATACAGCTGCACCATCGAGAGCATCCTGACTGGTTGCATTATCGCCTGGTATGGCAACTGCTCTGCCTCCGACCGCAAGGCACAACAGAGGGTAGTGCGTACGGCCCAGTACATCACAGGGGCCAAGCTTCCTGCCATCCAGGACCTCTATACCAGGCGGTGTCAGAGGAAGGCCCTCAAAATTGTCAAAGACTCCAGCCACCCTAGTCATAGACTGTTCTCTCTGCTACCGCACGGCACGCGGTACCGGATCGCCAAGTCTAGGTCCAAAAGGCTTCTCAACAGCTTCTACCCCCAAGCCATAAGACTCCTGAACAGCTAATTATGTCAACCCAGACTGTCAACCCCCCCCCACCCCCACCCCCTCTTTTACGCTGCTGCTACTCTGTTTATTATTTATGCATAGTCATTTTAACTCTACCCACATGTACATATTACCTCAATTACCTCGACTAGCCGGTGCCCCCGCACATTGACTCTGCACCTGTACCCCCCTGTATATAGCCTCCCTACTGTTATTTTATTTTACTGCTGCTCTTTAGATATTTGCTTTTATTTATTTTTTCTTTAAAAAATGTATTGTTGGTTAAGGGCTTGTAAGGAAACATTTCACTGTAATGTCTAGACCTGTTGTATTCGGCGTATGTGGCAAATACATTTTGATTTGATTTGATTTAAGGGTTATTTTACCAAGAAGGAGAGTGATGGAGTGCTGCATCAGATGACCTGGCCTCCACAATCCCCCGACCTCAACCCAATTGAGATGGTTTGGGATGAGTCGGATGGCAGAGTGAAGGAAAAGCAGCCAACAAGTGCTCAGCATATGTGGGAACTCCTTCAAGACTGTTGGAAAAGCATTCCAGGTGAAGCTGGTTGAGAGAATGCCAAGAGTGTGCAAAGCTGTCATCAAGGCAAAGGGTGGCTATTTGAAGAATATAAAATATGTTTTGATTTGATTAACACTTTTTTGGTTACTACATGATTCCATATGTGTTATTTCATAGTTTTGATGTCTTCACTATTATTCTACAATGTAGAAAATAGTTTAAAAAAATAAATAAACTTGAATGAGTAGGTGTGTCCAATCTTTCGACTGGTACTGTAAGTGTGTCGTTATTTATTTCCTTTCACTGTATAGGCTACACAGGTCTCTCCGCTGAACAGAATCAAGATGTTTATCTGTCACTGACCACCGATAACTTCACAACAAAGTTGACTACAAGTAGTTGCCATGTCTTTGCAATTGTTACAATCAAGGGAATTATACAAAATATGCTTGAAATGAAAACTGTATAGGCATATATAATTCAATAATATTGGAATCAATTTCCTATTCATTCAATTGAGTTCTATTTTGCCAATCATAGGCTACTGTGTAATTTTGTCTCAAAATATTTCATGGTGTGTAACATGTGCGCAATGTGCCTAAATTTGATTTAGTGCATTATTCTAGGGTAAGCGTTAGAATAAGCCGCATCAATATTTGCAGCCATAGGTGATAGGCTATTATCTTTATAGAAGCTGATCTGTTGTCAGTATTGTTTAGTAATTAAGGTCGGATTTGAATAAATAAAGCTGATTCGAGATCAGCGCTGCTTTTCTTTCGATCCAATTAGTATCGACACATGCTCCAACGACGACGTTCTCCCTACATGGAGTTTTCGGGAAACACATTTTAAGTCTTCGGCCGTTGTAGGAAAGATGCATCTTTAAAACACTTGTATGCCTAAATTCCAGCGCTATTGGGGAAGCGGGCCCAGTATGCTATGTTTAGATGCACACTGTTGGGCAGGCAGGCATACTCAGTTTAAACCAAGCTGCACGTGTTCAGCTACAGAACAACCCACGGGTCACAGTCACAGCTGGCACCCAGTGGATTACTATAAAAGGCCCCCAAATACCACGTGTGGGAGAGAGAAATCACTGGGCAACAAGTTGAACCTCATGTTATTGCCAGCTCTCTGACAGATGTCAACACATACCTACATGTACTTATATTAGTCCAATAATAGGTTTATTTGTCTATCGGCTTGTAGGCATGGTTCCTAAGTAAGTAGTATGGTTAATATAACATTAAGTGGTGAGACACTGTTAGTGCTTGTCATGCTACACAGTCATGTCAAGGCTAGGAATAACAGGCTGTAGAGGGAGGCATGAGATACAGGGAGGTACTTATCTTTGACACAAATTGTTCAATTGAATTTCCTCACACTTTCATTGTATGGGACACTATTTCCTATGATTGTAAAGCCATCTGATGCTAAATGTTCACCACTCATTGGGCCCTACTGTATGGATTATGCTCAAGCAAAACACCCCTTTATTCACAAGACCAATACTAATATCCCTATTGTCCAGTAGGTGACAAGCTGGAGACTGCTTTGACTGGATCCTTTGTTTTTGTTGCCCCCTTATAAGATCTAGGTTCAATGTGGACTTGTGCACAAGTCAAAGGTAGCGTGTAGCTATATTCCCCTGCAAAAATTACTTGCACCCACATTGAAATGAATGTTAGACTAAGTTATTACAGCCTACTTGATTGTAGTGTTTTTTCAGCCCAGATTGTACATTAAGTGATATTACTTCACATTTAAATACACATGCACAAATCATGGATAGAATGCATTAAATATATTTACAATCATCTGAGAAATGTTTAAACACGAATGTGTTCAGAATTGTATGATGACTACATTTGCATGAAAGCTGTTGATCATGATCTGGGGTTTACTTTTATCATTGAAGGTGGAATTGTAGAGGGTTCTTTGCACAGTGCTGATATTCTCTTATTCTTAAACAAGCTTTAAACTTCAAAACAGTTTCAAAAGAGGTTCAACCAAGTAATGCCAGGCACAACCTATTTCTAAAAGCAGGCTCCCTTATAACAGTTGTAGCATATTAATCAAGGTTTAATGCAGCACACCTTGCCTGATATCCTGTTATTAGTAAATGTCCATTCAACCAAGGCAAATGCCCTTTGTTCAAACACGTATTGAGATAAACCAGAATTATAACTCCACCATCTAGCCATTAATGATTAATCAACAAACAAATACATGCCTAACCATCACCGATAGTCAGTCACTCATAATCATATATACAATTTATACAACATACAACAATCAATAATCAGGATCAAACCTCTCGTTTACCGTCCCTCACACAACTAGGACAAACATCTTGTTTACCGTCCTATCACTCCTTAGTACACAATTACAGGCCTTCAATCATAACCATCGGCTTTATACTTGGATTTGCACAGTGCTGATATTCTCTTATTCTTAAACAAACTTTTAACTTTAGAAAATGACACAAACGGCTTCTGAGTATATGTAAAATATATTTAGTTATGCAATTGCAGGCAGAAGTTAATACAGAGTCAACAGGATTTGTATAGCTCTTCATAAGTTCTGCAAAGTGTCTAAAACAATCTCTGCTTTTTATACTAGCACTCCCTTCCCATAGCATGATGTTTACCCCTGACCCTGAACTTGGCCTAGCAACAACAAAGTATTCTTCCTACTCCTGTCTTCCCACGAACTCAGTATCAGGGGGTGAGGTGTCAGACAATAAACCATTGTCTAAAAACAATGTGGCAATTGTGGTTGCAGGTTTCTGAGGACTTTCTGATGTCAAGGCCTCCATAGTTTTTAATAATGTAAGAAAATGCGCATAATAGATAATATATTCCCCATCAGAATAATTTCAGGAATATTATTGGTTGGAATAATGAGATTGTAATAATATTGCACCGTTTTTTAAATGTATTATACTGGTGATAGATGCAATGTCTTATGCATGTGTATGTGTACTTGTGTGTTTTCTACTTGACAGGGCTGATGATTGTAGTTTATGCTGTGTAAGATGAGCTCCTCTCCATTATTTAATGGGGACCAACAGGTTCAGAGGTGTGTGTTCTATATCTTTGTGTGTGTACTGTATCTGTTACTACACTATTCTCACTCAGTCATTAAACTATTTGTGGACAATTAGTCCTCCAATATTCTGCATGTAGTGTATCAATAGCACATTGAAAATGTCAAATGTGCATAATGCGTTTGTTTTGCCTAATGGGTCTTGAAAAGGAAACCTAAACCTTCATTCAATCTTTAAGGCTGTTTGTCTTGGTCCGTGTGTGGTCATGGTGTCTGGTGCCCAGACGAGTGAAAGTGTCTCTAACTGTTTAAACAGATGAGTGAGAGTGTCTCTAACTGTTTAAATGTCCTGGGCCCGGTTTCCCGATAGCGATGGAACTTAAGCTTACAAGTGTTTTAACGATGCATCGTTCCTATAACGGCCGAAGAACTCACATGCGTTTCCCAAAATACCATATAGGGAGAACTTCGTCGTTGGAGCATGTGTCGATAATGATAGGATCGAAAGAAATGCAGTGCTGAACTCAGATCAGGTTTCTCCATTCAAATCCTACCATAACATTAGAATTATACTGACGACGGATCAGCTCCTATTATCACCTAAATGGCTGCAAATATTGCTTCGCCTACCCTATAATAATGCACTAAATCACAGATTTGGCACATCATTGCGCACATGCTGTTTAAAAAAGAAAGAAAGACAGTAGCCTACAATTAGCAAAATAGAACTCAATTGATGAACATGAAATTGATTTCAATATTGAAAAAGAGCGACCTGGCTCTACATGTTTACTGGTCTGTGACCTACTGACACCGCCCCCAGTTAGAGGGGAATAAGGCAGCCAAAGAGTTGACACACACAGGAACTTTATTAACACACACCGGAGATGTACAGTTGAAGTCTGAAGTTTACATACCTTAGCCAAATACATTTAAACTCAGTTTTTCACAATTCCTGACATTTAATCCTAGTAAAAATTCCCTGTCTTAGGATCACCACTTTATTTTAAGAATGTGAAATGTCAGAATAATAGTAGAGAGAATTATTTATTTCAGCTTTTATTTCTTTCATCACATTCCCAGTGGGTCAGAAGTTTACATACACTCAATTAGTATTTGGTTGCATTGCCTTTAAATTGTTTAACTTGGGTCAAACGTTTCGGGTAGCCTTCCACAAGCTTCCCACAATAAGTTGGGTGAATTTTGGCCCATTCCTCCTGACAGAGCTTGTGTAACTGAGTCAGGTTTGTAGGCCTCCTTGCTCGCACACGCTTTTTCAGTTCTGCCCACACATTTTCTATAGGATTGAGGTCAGGGCTTTGTGATGGCCACTCCAATACCTTGACTTTGTTGTCCTTAAGCCATTTTGCCACAACTTTGGAAGTATGCTTGGGGTCATTGTCCATTTGGAAGACCCATTTGCGACCAAGCTTTAACTTCCTGACTGATGTCTTGAGATGTTGCTTCAATATATCCACATAATTTTCCTTCCTCATGATACCATCTATTTTGTGAAGTGCACCAGTCAGTGGCGGCTCCTGAAAAAATTCTCAGGAGGGGCAATTTTTCTGATGATTTAGGTGACCTACACACATTTAAAAAAAGATATGTCCAGCAACAACATGAAGACAGGGGCAGCATATAAGTCAATACCAGAAGCATTTATTGACTGATCTCAAAAGTGTTGGCTTACCAGGGTTGGTGGAGCCCTCAGTTTCATCTTTGCCTCGCAAAGCTAACTCAAACACTCCGCAAAACTTCACACACTGGATTAGCCGGCTGAGGATGTGGCGGTTCTTGCTAATGTCGTAGTAAATATATTTGTTATAGTGAATATGGAATATGATATGTTGAGTAAAATGTTGTGCTAAGATCTATTTAGGTCAGGAGCTGGTTATAAGTTCTGTTCCTATCCAATAACAATGGACAAAAGGGTCCTATCTTGTCAGCCTTGTCAGCAGGTGGCCAAGGACAACACCCACGCCATAGGCCTCTCAGTTCTTCCAACTCACGAGTTCTTGCTCTGAGGACACACACACACACAAACACACACACACACACATCATCACTGTTAAACACACACACACACACACACACACACATCATCACTGTTAAACACACACACACACACACACACACAAAAATCCCTCTCTTAGGCTGAACATTTGAAGACAGAGAACCCGACTCAGAGCCAATGCAACAGTGACAGTAGCCTGCAGGGGACCTCGCCCAACTCATCAGGACCAATCAGAAGATCAGAACTACTAGATTGAACCTACTTCATTTATTGCATAAAATGTCTGCACACAATGTTTCGGGGCTCTCTTCAGATAATAATAATAATAATAATAATAATAATATGCCATTTAGCAGACGCTTTTATCCAAAGCGACTTACAGTCATGCGTGCATACATTTTTGTGTATGGGTGGTCCCGGGGATCGAACCCACTACCTTGGCGTTACAAGCACCATGCTCTACCAGCTGAGCTACAGAAAGTGGATACTCATGGATGCGCATTGCAATTGTAAAATGTCAACACAATTGGAGACACCACGTCATTTTTGGAGACATGTTATTGACAGTAAACTATTGTAGATGCGACTGCTAACTAACTAAAACATTTTAGCTGGCTAGCTAATCATCTTAGCTAAATGTGGGGCAAACAATTCAGTTATTTACCGTTAATTTGAGGGATTGGGGTGAAAGAAATCGAGTTACATAGTGATACTTTACGATATACTGTATTGACAATATCGCAATATTTTAGCGCTAGTTGGCTGTACCTGCACCAAAACACCATTATTGTTCCTTCATAGCTTGTTCTCAATCTTTTCACATTGGGAGCCAATTTGTTTTCAGCACTTTTATTTCCATGACTGATCAAAACTCGTTCTCATGGCTTTCTGATCCCTCTGCAACAGACATATGGTGCGCAATAAAATCACAGTATCGAATCGCAATACGTATAGAATCATGAGACTCGCAATGCTGATGCATATATCTTATCGTGAGGTTCCTGGCAATTCCCAGCCCAAGTTCATTTGCCACAACAAATCTCTTCGCTAGCAAACGCGATGTCTTCTCCAAAACGGCAATGTGTCTCCAGCAATGTTTACTTTTTTGACGTTCTATGGCATCTCCACTTTCCAAGCATATATGACCACATGTAATATTTTGGTAAGTGATGCAAATAGTGAACTATGTAGGGCCAGGATGTAAAATATATGTAGCTGCAGCAATTTCTCTTATCTGATATGGTAAGTAATGGGGCTTAATTTATAGCTCCCTAAGAGTTTGACGAACGGGTCCGTGAACGCGATTCCAGATATATTTACCTCTGAATAAACTGCCTTTATTACACCATATCCACATCCAGTAAACTTGTGATTATCAACACTAACCTCATCGTTGTGGCGGCGGACAGCTAGCCTGTATCCCTCATCATCCAGTTGAGTGAGTGGCAATGTCTTTTTTCGTTCGTACCAATTTTTGGAAAATCCTCGGGTGTAGGACTTTCCGCCTTTAGTAGAAACCTGTTGAATTATTAAATTTGGTCTGGGAGGTCCTAATTGTTTCGTTGCCAATTTATCTTCATTTGTTCGCCGACAAAAAGGAACTTCTTTCAAACAATCCACTCTTTTCTCAGTTACGTTCATGGTTACGTAACGTATGACGAAAGCGCGTAAGTGCAAGCCCACAGACACCCATTGAGATTGTATTGAAGGCTCTGAAATTTGAAAAAAATAGATTTTACATGGGAGTCTATGACAGAAGTTCTGGGCGATTTTCAATCTGACTGAAATCGCCCCAAAAGGGGGTGGAGCCATTTGAAGCACGACTTTAGCCTGATTCGACATTTAGTGGCAGTGTGGCACTGTGGCAGATCAGACGTATAGATTACAACACTGATAACTACTGTTGCCGTGATATAATTGATTAGAAAAAAAATCCCTTCCTTTTCCCGTTTGGCAGTGCGTCGCCCATATCGCCCTATTGAACAGGCCGTCCCTGGCACCAGTCCCTCTTGCAGCAAAGCACCCCCACAGCATGATGCTGCCACCCCGTGCTTCACGGTTGGGATGGTGTTCTTCGGCTTGCAAGCATTCCCCTTTTTACTCCAAACATAACGATGGTCATAATGGCCAAACAGTTATATTTTTGTTTAATCAGACCAGAGGACATTTCTCCAAAAAGAAAGATCTTTGTCCCCATGTGCAGTTGCAAACCGGAGTCTGGCTTTTTTCTGGCGGTTTTGGAGCAGTGGCTTCTTCCTTGCTGAGCTGCCTTTCAGGTTATGTCGATACAGGACTCGTTTTACTGTGGATATAGATACATTTGTACCTGTTTCCTCCAGCATCTTCACAAGGTCCTTTGCTGTTGTTCTGGGATTGATTTGCACTTTTCGCACCAAAGTACGTTAATCTCTAGTAGACAGAACGCGCCTCCTTCCTGAGCGGTATGACGGCTGCGTGGTCCCATGGTGTTTATACTTGCGTACTATTGTTTGTACGGATGAACGTGGTACCTTCAGGCGCTTGGAAATTGCTCACAAGGATGAACCAGACTGGATCACCAACTACTTCTCAGATAGAGTTCAATGTGTCAAATCGAAGGGCCTGTTGTCTGGACCTCTGGCAGTCTCTATGGGGGTGCCACAGGGTTCAATTCTCGGGCCGACTCTATTCTCTGTGTATATCAATGATGTCGCTCTTGCTGCTGGTGACTCTCAGATCCACCTCTACGCAGACGACACCATTTTGTATACATCTGGCCCTTCATTGGACACTGTTTTAACAAACCTCCAAACGAGCTTCAATGCCATACAGCACTCCTTCCGTAACCTCCAACTGCTCTTAAACGCTAGTAAAACTAAATGCATGCTCTTCAATCGAACGCTGCTTGCACCCGCCTGCCCGACTAGAATCACTACTCTCGGCGGGTCTGACTTAGAATATGTGGACAACTACAAATACCTAGGTGTCTGGTTAGACCGTAAACTCTCCTTCCAAACTCACATTAAGCATCTCCAATCCAAAGTTAAATCTAGAATCGGCTTCCTATTTCGTAACAAAACCTCCTTCACTCATGCTGCCAAACATGCCCTCGTAAAACGGACTATCCTACCAATCCTTGACTTCGGCAATGTCATTTACAAAATAGCCTCCAACACTCTACTCAGCAAATTGGATGTAGTCTATCACAGTGCCATCCGTTTTGTCACCAAAGCCCCATATGCCACCCACCACTGTGACCTGTACGCTCTCGTTGGCTGGCCCCCACTACATATTCGTCGCCAAACTCACTGGCTCCAGGTCATCTATAAATCACTGCTAGGCAAATCCCCGCCTTATCTTAGCTCATTGGTCACCATAGCAACACCCACCCGTAGTATGCACTCCAGCAGGTATATCTCACTGGCCATCCCCAAAGCCAACACCTCCTTTGGCCGACATTCCTTCCAGTTCTCTGCTGCCAATGACTGGAACGAACTGCAAAAATCTCTGAAGCTGGAGAGCTCTTATTTCCCTCACTAACTTTAAGCATCAGTTGTCAGAGCAGCTTACCAATCACTGCACCTGTACACAGCCCATCTGTAATTAGCCCACCCAACTACCTCATCCCCATATTGTTATTTATTTTGCTCATTTGCACCCCAGTATCTCTATTTGCACATCATCTTCTGCACATCTATCATTCCAGTGTTAATACTAAATAGTAATTATTTTGCACTATAGCCTATTTATTGCCTTACCTCCATAACTTTCTACATTTGCACACACTGTATATAGATTTTCTATTGTGTTATTGACTGTACGTTTTGTTTATCCCATATGTAACTCTGTGTTGTTGTTGTTTTTATCGCACCACTTTGCTTTATCTTGGCCGGGTCGCAGTTGTAAATGAGAACTTGTTCTCAACTGGCTTACCTGGTTAAATAAAGGTTAAATAAAATTAAATAAAGACTTGTGGAGGTCTACAAATTTTTTTCTGAGGTCTTGGCTGATTTCATTTTGATTTTCCCATGATGTAAAGGAATGAGGCACTGAGTTTGAAGGTAGGCCTTGAAATACATCCACAGGTACACCTCCAATTGACTCAAATTATGTCAATTAGCCTATCAGAAGCTTCTAAAGCCATGACATCATTTTCTGGAATTTTCCAAGCTGTTTAAATGCACAGTCAACTTAGCGTATGTAAACTTCTGACCCACTGGAATTGTGATACAGTGAATTATAAGTGAAATTATCTGTCTGTAAACAATTGTTGGAAAAATTACTTGTGTCATGCACAAAGTAGATGTCCTAACCGACTTGCCAAAACGATAGTTTGTTAACAAGAAATGTGTGGAGTGGTTGAAAAACGAGTTTTAATGACTCCAACCTAAGTCTATGTAAACCTCCGACTTCAACTGTACATGGGGGTGGTACTGAAAGGTACGGAGAAAGGAATAATGAATATTCACATACAGTGAGGGAAAAAAGTATTTGATCCCCTGCTGATTTTGTACATTTGCCCACTGACAAAGACATGATCAGTCTATAATTTTAATGGTAGGTTTATTTGAACAGTGAGAGACAGAATAACAACAACAAAATCCAGAAAAACACATGTAAAAAATGCTATAAATTGATTTGCATTTTAATGAGGGAAATAAGTATTTGACCCCTCTGCAAAACATGACTTAGTACTTGGAGGCAAAACCCTTGTTGGCAATCACAGAGGTCAGATGTTTCTTGTAGTTGGCCACCAGGTTTGCACACATCTCAGGAGGGATTTTGTCCCACTCCTCTTTGCAGATCTTCTCCAAGTCATCAAGGTTTTGAGGCTGACGTTTGGCAACTCGAACCTTCAGCTCCCTTCACAGATTTTCTATGGAATTAAGGTCTGGAGACTGGCTAGGCCACTCCAGGACCTTAATGTGCTTCTTCTTGAGCCACTCCTTTGTTGCCTTGGCCGTGTGTTTTGGGTCATTGTCATGCTGGAATACCCATCCACGACCCATTTTCAATGCCCTGGCTGAGGGAAGGAGGTTCCCACCCAAGATTTGATGGTACATGGCCCCGTCCATCGTCCCTTTGATGTGGTGAAGTTGTCCTGTCCCCTTAGCAGAAAAACACCCCCAAAGCGTAATGTTTCCACCTCCATGTTTGACGGTGGGGATGGTATTCTTGGGGTCATAGGCAGCATTCCTCCTCCTCCAAACACGGCGAGTTGAGTTGATGCCAAAGAGCTCGATTTTGGTCTCATCTGACCACAATGTTTATTGGCAAACTTCAGACGGCCCTGTATATGTGATTTCTTGAGCAGGAGGACCTTGCGGGCGCTGCAGGATTTCAGTCCTTCACGGTATAGTGTGTTGCCAATTGTTTTCTTGGTGACTTTGGTCCCAGCTGCCTTGAGATCATTGACAAGATCCTCCCGTGTAGTTCTAGGCTGATTCCTCACCGTTCTCATGGTCATTGCAACTCCACGAGGTGAGATCTTGCATGGAGCCCCAGGCCGAGGGAGATTGACAGTTATTTTGTGTTTCTTCCATTTGCGAATAATTGCACCAACTGTTGTCACCTTCTCACCAAGCTGCTTGGCGATGGTCTTGTAGCCTATTCCAGCCTTGTGTAGGTCTACAATCTTGTCCCTGACATCCTTGGAGAGCTCTTTGGTCTTGGCCATGGTGGAAAGTTTGGAATCTGATTGATTGATTGCTTCTGTGGACAGGTGTCTTTTATACAGGTAACAATCTGAGATTAGGAGCACTCCCTTTAAGAGTGTGCTCCTAATCTCAGCTCGTTACCTGTATAAAAGACACCTGGGAGCCAGAAATCTTTCTGATTGAGAGGGGGTCAAATACTTATTTCCCTCATTAAAATGCAAATCAATTTATAACATTTTTGACATTTGTTTTTCTGGATTTTGTTGTTGTTATTCTGTCTCTCACTGTTCAAATAAACCTACCATTAAAATGATAGACTGACCATTTCTTTGTCAGTGGGCAAACGTACAAAATCAGCAGGGGATCAAATACTTTTTTCCCTCACTGTACATGCTACAATGGATAGAACAGTGTAATAGCATGATAAACAACATCAATAGCATAACAGGAAAGGACTGTATCTAGTAACCATGTATTACATAGTAACCCCAGATTAATGACTAGCATGGCAATAGCACAGGAAGTATAATGGCAAGGCCTGTATATATAAATGCTGCCTTATTACATGTAACAGGGAAGATAGCAAGCAACTGTAGCAACCAGAGCAGAGAACTGTATATTATAGAGATAGTAGGCTATTGCAAAAAACACACAAGAGCAAGGTCTGTATTTATAAATATATAAGAAATAGGAAGTACACTAAATTACCAAAAGTATGTGGACACCTACTCGTCGAACATCTCATTCCAAAATCATGGGCATTAATATGGAGTTGGTCCCCCCTTTGCTGCTATAACAGCCTCCACTCTTCTGGGAAGGCTTTCCACTAGATGTTGGAACATTTCTGCGGGGACATGCTTCTATTCAGCCACAAGAGCATTAGTGAGGTTGGGCACTGATGCTGGGTGATTAGGCCTGGCTCGCAGTCGGCGTTCCATTTCATCCCAAAGGTGTTCGATGGGGTTGAGGTCAGGGCTCTGTGCAGGCCAGTCAAGTTCTTCCACACAGATCTCGACAAACCAATTCTGTATGGACCTCGCTTTGTGCAAGGGGGCATTGTCATGCTGAAACAGGAAAGGGCCTTCCCCAAACTGTTGCCACAAAGCTGGAAGCACAGAATCATCTAGAATGTCATTGTATGCTGTAGCGTTATGATTTCTCTTCACTGGAACTAAGATGCCTAGCCCGAACCATGAAAAACAGCCCCAGACCATTATTCCTCCTCCACCAAATTTTACAGTTGGCACTATGCATTGGGGCAGGTAGCGTTCTCCTGGCATCCGCAAAACCCATATTCAGCCGTCAGATGGCCAGATGTTGAAGCGTGATTCATCACTCCAGAGAATGCGTTTCCACTGCTCCAGAGTCCAATGGAGGCGAGCTTTACACCACTCCAGCCGACGCTTGGATTTGCGCATGGTGATCTTAGGCTTGTGTGCGGCTGCTTGTCCATGGAAACCTATTTCATGATGCTCCCGACTAACAGTTCTTGTGCTGACGTTGCTTCCAGAGGCAGTTTGGAACTCGGTAGTGAGTGTTGCAACGAGGAAAGACAATCTTTACATGCTACGCGCTTTAGCACTCGCAGATACCGTTCTGTGAGCTTGTGTGGCCTACCACTTCGAGGATGAGTTGTTGTTGCTCCTAGACGTTTCCACTTCACAATAACATCACTTACAGTTGACCATGGCAGCTATAGCAGGGCAGAAATTTGACGAACTGACTTGTTGGAGAGGTAGCATCCTATGACGGTGAAACGTTGAAAGTCCCTGAGCTCTTTAGTTATGCCATTCCACTGCCAATGCTTGTCTATGGAGATTGCATGGCTGTGTGCTCGATTTTATACAGCTGTCAGCAACGTGTGTGGCTGAAATAGTTGAATTCACTAATTTGAAGGGGTGTCCACATACCTTTGTATATATAGTGTAGTTGTGACGAGTACTGAGGATATGAAGGATACGAAGAGGCAGGACGCAGACGCAGGAATCAACAATGTAAAGGTTTACTTAACACTGAGCAAGAGAACAACAAAGAGTGAGTACACAACACAACACTGAACAGTCCAGGGCTATATAGGGGTGGTGATGAGATGAGGTGCAAGTGCGTTGGAGGTGATTAGGTTTCCATTTCCGGTGTTGCCGAGGTGGGGTGCTCAGACCGGTGGCTCAGTAGACCGGCGAATCGGAGCAACGGGAGGAGATGTGACAGTAGTAAACAGTGACTAATGATTGCAGACAATATCAGTAGGGGAGACCAGGGCACAAAGTAACAACTAAGTAACTCAAATTAGAAACCACATACATTTACATTTTAGTCATTTAGCAGATGCTCTTATCCAGAGCGACTTACATTATCTATTTTTTCATACTGGCCCCCCGTGGTAATTGAACCCACAACCCTGGCGTTGCAAACACCATGCTCTACATCCCTGCCGGCCATTCCCTCCCCTACCCTGGACGACGCTGGGCCAATTGTGCGCCGCCCCATGGGTCTCCCGGTCGTGGCCAGCTACGACAGAGCCTGGATTCGAACCAGGATCTCTAGTGGCACAGCTAGCACTGCGATGCAGTGCCTTAGACCACTGCGCCACTCGGGAGACTGAGAAATAGAAAAGCTGTTATTCAATGTGCTAATTCTTGGTTAGTGTATCTATATGCCTATGAAGTTTTGCGTTTATTGACAACAACAACAAAAATCTGGGTGAATTCTAAATATTCTTGCCGCCTCTCTTTTTTGATGATTGACCTGTGGAACATTCCCCCTTTATCTAATCATATATAATTTGTATCAGTAAGAAGCGGTCTTTTGATTGGTATAATTGATGACAATAATTGTGGTATTTTCTCACAAGACTCAGATTTGTAATGGGGGTATATTGTAACATTTGTCACAATTAACCCCTTACCTAAAATTCAATGTGTAACGTATACGCCGGGAGTCAGGAAACAGGTGCAGAAAGTGAGTTTAATAAAGAACCGATACAGATGAACAAACATGAGAAGCATAATGAACGTAAGAGAAAACAATAACACCTCAACTGGCAGCTTCATTAAATAGTACCCGCAAAACACCAGTCTCAACGTCAACAGTGAAGAGGCGACTCTGGGATGCTGACCTTCTAGGCAGAGTTGCAAAGAAAAAGTCCAGTGTCTGTGTTCTTTTGCCCATCTTAATATTTTTTTATTGGCCAGTCTGAGATATGGCCTTTTCTTTGCAACTCTGCCTAGAAGGTCAGCATCCCGATGTGTTGCTTTTTCACTGTTGATGTTGAGACTGGTGTTTTGCGGGTACTATTTAATGAAGCTGCCAGTTGAGGACCTGTGAGGCATCTGTTTCTCAAACTAGACACTCAAATGTATTTGTCCTCTTGCTCAGTTGTGCACCGGGGCCTCCCACTCCTCTTTCTATTCTGGTTAGAGCCAGTTTGCGCTGTTCTGTGAAGGGAGTAGTACACAGCGTTGTACGAGCTCTTCAGTTTCTTGGCAATTTCTCGCATGGAATAGCCTTAATTTCTCAGAACAAGAATAGACTGATGAGTTTCAGAAGAAAGTTCTTTGTTTCTGGCCATTTTGAGCCTGTAATCAAACCCACAATTGCTGATGCTCCAGATACTCAACTAGTCTCAAGAAGGACAGTTTTCTTGCTTCTTTAATCAGCACAACAGTTTTCAGCTGTGCTAACATAATTGCAAAAGGGTTTTCTAATGATCCATTAGCCTTTTAAAATGATAAACTTGTATTAGCAAACACAACGTGCCATTGGAACACAGGACTGATGGTTGCTGAAAATGGGCCTCTGTACGCCTATGTAGATATTCCATAAAGAAATCAGCCGTTTCCAGCTACAATAGCCATTTACCACATTAACAATGTCTACACTGTATTTTTTATACATTTGATGTTATTATAATGGACAAAGAAATGGGGGGGGGGGTTCTACTAAACTAACATATGGAATTTTTAAAAGATGGTCATACCATGGATCATTTAGCTATTTAATTAGGAATTTTATGACCCCTGTAGGTATAAAAAAAATATCAATTTATTTTATTTTATAAAACACATTCATAAATGGAAAAAAAGACAGTCCCAAAAAATCATAAGGAATAAGGTTTTGAAATGTCTCTCCTATATCTAGGAGATATAAGAAAACTCAGGAAATATTTTTGTTTTTTGGACACATACAGTGGGGAGAACAAGTATTTGATACACTGCCGATTTAGCAGGTTTTCCTACTTACAAAGCATGTAGAGGTCTGTCATTTTTATCATAGGTACACTTCAACTGTGAGAGACGGAATCTAAAACAAAAATCCAGAAAATCACATTGTATGATTTTTAAGTAATTAATTTGCATGACATAAGTATTTGATCACCTACCAACCAGTAAGAATTCTGGCTCTCACAGACCTGTTAGTTTGTCTTTAAGAAGCCCTCCTGTTCTCCACTCATTACCTGTATTAACTGCACCTGTTTGAACTCGTTACCTGTATAAAAGACACCTGTCCACACACTCAATCAAACAGACTCCAACCTCTCCACAATGGCCAAGACCAGAGAGCTGTGTAAGGACATCAGGGATAAAATTGTAGACCTGCACAAGGCTGGGATGGGCTACAGGACAATAGGCAAGCAGCTTGGTGAGAAGGCAACAACTGTTGGCGCAATTATTAGAAAATGGAAGAAGTTCAAGATGACGGTCAATCACCCTCGGTCTGGGGCTCCATGCAAGATCTCACCTCGTGGGGCATCAATGATCATGAGGAAGGTGAGGGATCAGCCCAGAACTACACGACAGGACCTGGTCAATGACCTGAAGAGAGCTGGGACCACAGTCTCAAAGACACACTACACCGTCATGGATTAAAATCCTGCAGCGCACGCAAGGTCCCCCTGCTCAAGCCAGCGCATGTCCAGGCCCATCTGAAGTTTGCCAATTACCATCTGGATGATCCAGAGGAGGAATGGGAGAAGGTCATGTGGTCAGATGAGACAAAAATATAGCTTTTTGGTCTAAACTCCACTCGCCGTGTTTGGAGGAAGAAGAAGGATGAGTACAACCCCAAGAACACCATCCCAACCATCAAGCATGGAGGTGGAAACATCATTCTTTGGGGATGCTTTTCTGCAAAGGGGACAGGACGACTGCACCGTATTGAGGGGAGGATGGGGCCATGTATCGCGAGATCTTGGCCAACAACCTCCTTCCCTCAGTAAGAGCATTGAAGATGGGTCGTGGCTGGGTCTTCCAGCATGACAACGACCCAAAACACACAGCCAGGGCAACTAAGGAGTGGCTCCGTAAGAAGCATCTCAAGGACCTGGAGTGGCCTAGCCAGTCTCCAGACCTGAACCCAATAGAACATCTTTGGAGGGAGCTGAAAGTCCGTATTGCCCAGCGACAGCCCCGAAACCTGAAGGATCTGGAGAAGGTCTGTATGGATGAGTGGGCCAAAATCCCTGCTGCAGTGTGTGTAAACCTGGTTAAGACCTACTGTAATTGCAAACAAAGGTTTCTGTACCAAATATTAAGTTCTGCTTTTCTGATGTATCAAATACTTATGTCATGCAATAAAAAATGCAAATTAATTACTTAAAAATCATACAATGTGATTTTCTGGATTTTTGTTTTAGATTCCGTCTCTCACAGTTGAAGTGTACCTATGATAAAAATGTGAGACCTCTACATGCTTTGTAAGTAGGAAAACCTGCAAAATCGGCAGTGTATCAAATACTTGTTCTCCCCACTGTATTTAACCCCTTTTTTTTGTTGGCACAAAACATTACTTCATTTTTTAAACCGGTACCAGGTTACCTTCAGACGAGGCCCGTGGCGGTTGTGGGGGTCGTAGAGCAATACGGAGAAAGCATTGTGTTCGTCTCCCCTTTCCATAGAGTGGTCATATTAGTTTTGTAGGCCAAACCGTTCAGACGCTACATACGTTTTTGTGAGAAGACCGATATCCGGGATGTCTCCTGGTCTGACAAACAGTGCTTTAGCTCTGCCACTTTACACCGCAGATGCAGAAGGCCGACATAGGTGGATGCAGTGGATTGAGACAGATATCTCTAGGGTAGCCCTTTCCGGCAGTGAGTGACCAAAAGCGCACTCTTTGGCCTCATGGGTGGAATGTTATGAATATCTTTCATAATTTCATAATTAATAAAGATTTGTTTTAAATCAACAACGAAAATATGGTGTTTCTAGGTGAAACAGTTTTGTTATAGTTCAGTCTTCTGTGATGTATAGAAAGTGTAATATTGGGATGAAAACTAAAAAAAAGATTAAGCCCATAACCATGTGTGTGAGGTGTATACTTTTGTTTCAAAGTAGATTTGTTTTGGACTACCAAGAATCACTCTGTGTGACTCTGATTTAGCCCACTGCTGTAAAAGGTTTAACAGACCGATTTAGATGTTTTCAGTATGTTAATATGTTTGACGCACGGGTCAATAGACTGTTAAGTATTTTAAACTCTGTAACTGTTTTAAAGTCACCATTGGCCTCATAGTGAAATCCCTGAGTGGTTTCCTTCCTCTTCGGCAACAAAGTTAGGAAGGACGCCTGTATCTTTGTAGTGTCTGGGTGTATTTATACACCATCCGAAGTGTTATTAATAACTTCACCATGCTCAAAGGGATATTCAATGTCTGCTTTTTTTTTACCCATCTACCAATAGGTGCCCTTCCTTGCGACGCATTGGAAAACCTTCCTGGTCTTTGTGGTTGAATCTGTGTTTGAAATTCACTGCTCGACGGAGGGACCTTACAGATAATTGTGTGTTTGAGGTACAGAGATGAGGTAGTCATTCAGAAATCATGGTAAACACTATTATTGCACACAAGCTTATGTGACTTGTTAAGCACATTTTTATTCCTGAACCTTACAGATAATTGTACACTGATACAAAACATTAGGAACACCTAGATAGACTGACCAGGTGAATCCAGGTGAAAGCTATGATGCCTTATTGATGTCACTTGTTAAATCCATAAAAAAAGTATATATTTTTAAGCCTTGATACAATTGAGACATATAATGTGTATGTGTGTCATTCAGAGGGTGAATGGGCAAGACAAAATGTCACGCTCGTCGGGAAGAGAGGAGGACCAAGGCGCAGCGTTGAATGCGAACATATTTATTTATATAAAGATCACACGAACAAAACGAAAACGTGACGTCCCTGGTTACATACACAAACCAACACGGAACAAGAAACCACACTGAATGAATGCCTAACGGCTACCTAAGTATGACTCCCAATCAGAGACAACGAGCTACAGCCGTCTCTGATTGGGAGCCACCCTGGCCAACATAGATATACAACAACTAGAACAAACATAAATGAAAACTCACACCCTGGCTCAACATACCAGAGTCCCCAGAGCCAGGGCGTGACAGTACCCCCCCCTAAAGGCGCGGACTCCGACCGCGCCAACCAAATACCACAGGGGAGGGACCGGGTGGGCACTCCGCCTTGGCGGCGGATCCGGCTCGGGCATGATCCCCACTCGCTCTCTAACCCCCCAAAGTACCCCTGGTCCGGTCTGGCCCTGCTGACCGGAGCTGGACTGCACACTGGTGGAGCGGATTGCTCTAGCTCCGGCGTGAAGCAGCTGACCCGTGCTGAACCAGGCACCAGTGGAACAGGCACGGGCTGTGCCGGACTGACGACGCACACCACTGGCTTGGTGTGGGGAGCAGTAACGGGCCGAGCCGGGCTGACGAAACGCACCCCTGACTTGGTGCGGGGAGCAGGAGCGGGCCGGACCGGGCTGACGAAGCGCATCACTGACTTGGTGCGGGGAGCAGGAACGGGCCGAGCCGGGCTGACGAAGCGCACCACTGACTTGGTGCGGGGAGCAGGAGCGGGCCGGACCGGGCTGACGAAGCGCACCACTGACTTGGTGCGGGGAGCAGGTACAGGCCGAGCCGGGCTGACGAAGCGCACCACTGACTTGGTGCGGGGAGCAGGAACGGGCCGAGCCGGGCTGACGAAGCGCACCACTGACTTGGTGCGGGGAGCAGGAGCGGGCCGAGCTGGGCTGACGAAACGCACCACTGACTTGGTGCGGGGAGCAGGAGCGGGCCGACCCGGGCTGACGAAGCGCACCACTGACTTGGTGCGGGGAGCAGGAGCGGACCGAGCTGGGCTGACGAATTGAGGCTGTTCTGAGGGCAAAAGGGGGTGCAACTCAATATTAGGAAGGGGTACAGAGATGGAGTAGTCATTCAAAAATCATGTTATTATGTGATTTGTTAAGTAAAGTTTTACTCCTGAACTTATTTAGGTTTGCTATAACAAAGAGGTTGAATACTTATTGACTCAAGATATTTCAGCTTTTCATTTGTAATCAATTAGTCCACTTTGATATTATGTGGTATTGTGTGTATGCCAGCGACAGAAAAATCTCAAAATTCAGGCTGTAACACAACAAAATGTGGAAGAAGTCAAGGGGTGTGAATACTTTCTGAAGGCACTGTAAAACTAGCTGAAACGAGCCACCTACGATTCCCCACAGGGCAGCTTCTTGCCATTGTTGCTAGCTATTTGGCCATCCAGAATCATAACAATATGGACTTTTGCTCCATTGAAGCGTGTGCATCATTTTCGTGACATTGTCAGCTAACCCGTATATTCAACTGTTCAGATTTTACAGATGTTTTTGTGAGAATAACCGTTTTTGTGAGAAGAACCGTTTTCGGGATCCGCCCTTGATAATCACACAGACTAATTGTTGGTATCAGCGGACTGTAGCTCAAACACACAGCGATACCATGGGACTCAAGATTTTCAAGTGTTTTTATTTTTGTAACAATGGTTTTGGGAAACAGCTCAGAGGTTTAACCATGCTCATAGGATCCCACTGGGCACAGATGTCACTTCAATGTCTATTCGATGTTGGTTCAACGTAATTTCATTGAAATGACATGTAAACAACATTGATTCAACCAGTGTGTGCCCAGTGGGATGGTTCTAACGATTAACTTAGCCTTAAGATGCTTTTGGGAAACTTCTGCTGCTATGTGGACCGTAGAGAAGGGTCCACTCCCTTAACCTTCTATCTGACACAGAGGCTGTCCTTTGAAATGGTTCCTGGTTATCTCTAGGGATTCTCATGGGTGTATTTAAGAAAAACACCACCAGACCATTCTATAACCTTTTTTAAAGTTGTGATAAAGTTTTACACTCCCTGATATCATCCAGCAAGGATAGACATTGATGCTCATCGTGTTTTTGTTTCCAGAAACTAATTTGTCTCGGTTATAATACCTATGAAGGCAGGTCACATGCTGTAGTTGTCATAGTGACGGGGGGTTAGTTACTCGAGTGGGGTACAGGTCCAGGTATAGCTCTGGCTCTGTGCACCTGAGGAGGTGTAAATAGTCAAACTTTGTATTAAACAAGGGTGTACATTTGAGGGTTTTGTATTGATACAATATGTAGTGAATTTGTTATTGGCGTCAAAAGACAAAGAAACTGATAGGCCAGACATCACCACATTAGTAAACTATTTGGTAGAGAGGGGTCACAAGGCATCATGTGGGAAAGTACAACCAGCGTAACAAGAGATAACATATTTGGGGGTTTCGATTTCGGAAGTCACGAAACACATTACACGTGATCGAGTTGGAACAATGCGACTCAGGAAAACCCTAGGGGTTTTAATCTCGTGAGACACTTTATTCAGTTTTATTCTAAACTAGATTATAGAATTGACAAAAGGGAGGAGGGGTCACGAGTAATTTTGCTGAGGGCTTTCTGAGTTCAAGGAAACAGAGATGTAGACTAGTGAAGGTAACAAAGGAATGTAAGTTCATTGGAAAGTAAGAATTTCAAATTTGAATTGTTTGGACTGATTAAGAGTTAGCAAAATGGAAACTAATAAAATGTACACTTTCTCTTCCAGGAGAATGGGGGTAGGCATTTTCTCTCTCTTTGAAATGTTTCCTGGGACTATTGTCTTGGGAGAGCGGTTAGTGAAATTAAGTGAAAGGTATCCGGATACGGCCGTTAAGGGAGTTACCAAATTAAACAAGGCATGGCCATTTTTGTTTGTTTTTGGCATATGGTTTGCAAATACCCACAAACACACTTCTTATTAATATTTGGTTTTAGTGGGTTTTTCACGGGTTAGACAGACTGCACCTTAAAGGGGCACACACATGGAATTTTCTGAAGTTTTATTTTCGGAGTTTTAATTGAACACGTGCATTCTTTTGATAAGAAACGTACTGAAGAAACTTACTGTAACGCTTGGATACGAAATGTATGAAATGTTTGACTGTTTTAAATAATTAGTATAATATAGAAATAAATACTTATTTGAAGGGTTTGACTGACCTATGACCTCTGTGCTGACTTTCTAGTGTGGTTCGATCACCCTCACTGGGAAGCTGACAGATGGTTGGGTGATGATTTGTGGTCCTCTGTAGCTCAATTGGTAGAGCATGGCGCTTGTAATGCCAGGGTAGTGGGTTCGATCCCCGGGACCACCCATACGTAAAAATGTATGCACACATGACTGTAAGTCGCTTTGGATAAAAGCGTCTGCTAAATGGCATATTATTTATTATTTAACTCTATTAGTGGGGGTTTTTACATGCTGAAAGTGTATATTTTTGCATGTGTGTTTGAGCTGTTGTGTGTGTGGTTGAGCACATTCATTGTGTGTGTGTTTGTGTGTGTGTATATACAGACGACACCAGTCAAAGGAGAGGGAACAGAAGAATGGCGGCTGGCAGAGGAGGAGCCCGCGGCAGGGGCAAAAGGCCAGCCAGCGAGGATGATGATGATGAAGATGAAGAGGAAGAAGAGGCTCCCAGAAACCGCAGAGGAGCCAATGAGAAGAAGGCTGCCAAGTCACGTGACAGCGACGATGAAAGTGAGGATGACGCCCCCAAGAGGAGACGAGGAGGAGCAGCAAATAAAGGAGCAGCAAACAAAAAGAAAGGAGGACAGTAAGGAGGACAGTGAGGAGGACAGTGAGGAGGACAGTGATGAGGACAGTGAGGAGGACAGTAAGGAGGACAGTGAGGAGGACAGTGAGGAGGACAGTGAGGAGGAGAAGGGGAACAAGAGAAAGAAGAAGGGAAAGAAGGGGAAAGAAGAGGAGACCAAAGTTAAGAAAGGAGACGCAAAGGGGAAGGGCAAAGGAAATGAGAAGGAAGATGAGAAGGACAAGAATAAGGAAAAGAGGAAAGAGAGAAGGTATCTTGGATGGAAATCAGGACCCAAGCGATAGAGTGTGATGGCCTTAGAGAAGATTCTAAACATAATACTACACAGGACAGGAATCAAAATAATGGGTCAAATACATGATTTAAGTGTATTATACAGTTTTTGCTACACTCTTAGAAAAAATGGTTCCAAAAGGGTTCTTCGGCTGTCCCCATAGGATAACCCTTTTTGGTTCCAGATAGAACCCCTTTTGGTTCCAGGTATAACTATTTTGGGTTCCATGTAGAACCCTCTATGTAAAGGGTTCTACATGGAACTCTAAAGGGATCTAACTGGAACCAAAAATGATTATTCAAAGGGTTCTCCTATGGGGACAGCCGAAGAACCCTTTTAGGTTCTAGATAACACCGTTTTTTCTAAGAGTGTACGCTTGCATCAAGAGAAATAAAGGGATATCCTTTTTAACTTTCTTTCAATCATCTCAACCATTTATTTTATCAATTTATTTCTGTTTGACTGTGGCTGTTCTGTTGCTAACCCTATAATCTGTTCTCAGAGAATGTCAAGAATTTGTGGATAAACTTGAAGGGGCTCTGGGCAAAGGAAAAGGCAATAGGTTTTATGCCTATAAAGTCATGATAATGAAGGTATGGATCCCTGAGCACAATGTATTCTTTCATACAACTTACCTTTTTGTGGTTGTCGAAATATGAGAATATAATATTGATTATCTTTATTTTTGCCAGAAATTGATCAAATTCCAAAGAGATTTTGACAATTTCAAAACTACTTGCATACCATGGGAACGAAATATAAAAGAGGTTGAAGGTGAGTTACCTGATACTCAACACTTTAGAAACACCAATATACTGAAAATATTCCTGAACACCTCACAACACAATATACACTAATATACTGACCTTATTGACAAAGGCCAGTTGAATGACAGCTGAGCACTACCATCTAGTGGAGAAACCCTATACATCCACTTCTCAACCCTCAGGTCACTTTGGGTCTTCTGTTGCTTCCTACTTCATCTTCCTGCACTGGATGTATGGCATGAACATGGTCCTCTTTGACTTAACCTTCAGACTGGATGTGATCTCAGAGGTAAAACCGTCTCACAAACAGTTTTAACGCATAGATAAAACTCTGATGTATACTCTAGTAATGATTTAAATGTGTTATGGCTCCAGGTTCTGATGAGACTTCCCTATGGATCCATTCCCAGGAAGACAGTGCCCAGAGCTGAGCAGCCCACTGCTCAAGACTACTCTGTCCTCATGGACTTCAACGTGGGTTAAAACATGCAGTCGAGATACCCTCTATTTACTCTGCATGAAAGCCTGTCAAATATGACCATATCAAAGAGTTCAGGCTCATGTGATGATATTATGATGATATTTCATATTGTGCTATTTAAATGATCAGCATGGGTCTTGAGACACCCGTGAAGATCAGAAGACACAAGTTAATCAGTACACTATAACAGCACCATTCATCATTTGCAATCACTTCTTTCTCTCTCAGGGGTATTGCAAATACTCAGTCCTCTTCTATGGTTACTACAACAACCAGAGGACAATTGGGCTGCTGAAGTTCCTTCTCCCGCTGTCTTACCTCATGGTAGGAGTGGGGACTTTTGGCTACAGCCTGATGGTGGTGATACGAACGTGAGTCGCCACCAAATCCCCCACCTATAAAATATGATCAGGTGTCACACATACCCACATAAAAAAATACTACAGTTTACTATGTAATACTACAGTACTTACTATAGAATTATATAGTAATTTTTTGTATACTGTAGAATACTACACTACACACTGTAGTATCCCTCGATCATGTGTAGTACTTACTATAGAATTATGTAGTATACTGTAGAATACTACAGTAAATACTACAGTATTATCCACAAAAAAACACTGTAGTAAATACTACAGTAATGTCCGCAAAAACACTACAGTCCACAAAAACACTACACGTTTTTAACTACAGTGGTTTGCGAAAGTATTCACCCCCTTGGCATTTTCCTATTTTGTTGTGAAACAAACAAGAAATAAGACAACAAAACAGAAAACTTGAGCGTGCATAACTATTCACCCCCCCAAAGTCAGTACTTTGTAGAGCCACCTTTTTGCAGCAATTACAGCTGCAAGTCTCTTGGGGTATGTCTCTATAAGCTTGGCACATCTAGCCACTGGGGTTTTTGCCCATTCTTCAAGGCAAAACTGCTCCATCTTCTTCAAGTTGGATAGGTTCCGCTGATGTACAGCAAACTTTAAGTCATACCACAGATTCTCAATTGGATTGAGGTCTGGGTTTTGACTAGGCCATTCCAAGACATTTAAATGTTTCCCCTTAAACCACTCGAGTGTTGCTTTAGCACTATGCTTAGGGTCATTGTCCTGCTGGAAGGTGAACCTCCGTCCCAGTCTCAAATCTCTTGAAGACTGAAACAGGTTTCCCTCAAGAATTTCCCTGTATTTAGCGCCATCCATCATTCCTTCAATTCTGACCAGTTTCCCAGTCCCTGCCGATGAAAAACATTGGGGGATGGTGTTCTCGGGGTGATGAGAGTTGTTGGGTTTGCGCCAGACATAGCGTTTTCCTTGATGGCCAAAAAGCTCAATTTTAGTCTCATCTGACCAGAGTACCTTCTTACATATGTTTGGGGAGTCTCCCACATGCCTTTTGGCGAACACCAAACGTGTTTGCTGTCATGCGGTGAGGTGTATGTGTGGTGGAAGTCAGGCGCAGGACACCGAGGCTCAGTCCAACAGAGTTTACTCAAAATTTCCAAAAGGAAACGGAAAACAAACGACCTCAAACAACAAGAGGCGAGCATTTACGCAAAATGCGTAAAACACAAAAAATGCAAACAAGAAGCAAAACACGCAGCACAACGACAGGCGAACAACAACACACAATCCTACCAAGCAAAAAGACGGAACTTATAGGACAGGTGATGAATACACACTAGGACACAGGTGTGACAGACAGACAAAAGCAATCACACACAGAAACATAGATCGGTGGCAGCTAGTACTCCGGGGACGGCGACCGCCGACGCCTGCTTCTGTACCAGGAGGGGGAGCAGCCTCGGCAGAATCCGTGACAGTACCCCCCTTGACGCGCGGCTCCAGCCGTGCGCCGACCCCGGCCTCGGGACGGCCAGAGGACGCGGACCCGGGCGCGTGGGATGCCCACGGTGGAAATCAGTCAGGAGGGATGGATCGAGGATGTCCCTCCTGGGCACCCAGCACCGTTCCTCCGGACCGTACCCCTCCCACTCCACGAGATACTGGAGACCACTCATCCGGCGCCTCGAGTCCAAGATGGTCCGGACTCTGTACGCCGGGGCCCCTCGATGTCCAAAGGGGGCGGAGGGGTCTCTCCTATCTCATTATCCTGGAGTGGACCAGCTACCACCGGCCTGAGAAGAGACACATGGAACGAGGGGTTAATATTTTTGTACTCTATAGGCAGTTGTAACCTGCAACACACCTCGTTCAACCTTCTCAGGACTTTAAAGGGCCCCACAAACCGCCGACCCAGCTTCCGGCAGGGCAGGCGGAGGGGCAGGTTTCGAGTCGAGAGCCAGACTCGATCTCCCGGTGCGTACACCGCCCTCACTGCGGTGGCGATCGGCGCTCGCCTTTTTGTTGACGGATGGCACGCTGCAGATGGACATGGGCAGCGTCCCACGTCTCCTCCGAGCGCCGAATCCACTCGTCCACCGCAGGGGCCTCGGTCTGGCTCTCGTGCCACGGTGCCAGGACCGGCTGATACCCTAAAATACACTGGAAAGGTGTTAATCCGGTGGAGGAGTGGCGGAGAGAGTTCTGGGCCATCTCTGCCCAGGGGATATACCTCGACCACTCCTCCGGCCGGTCCCGGCAATAGGACCTCAAAACCTACCCACATCCTGGTTCACACGTTCAACCTGCCCATTGCTCTCTGGGTGGTACCCCGAGGTAAGGCTAACCGAGACCCCCAGACGTTCCATGAAAGCCCCCCAGACTCTGGAGGTGAACTGGGGACCTCGGTCGGACACAATATCCTCGGGGACCCCATAGTGCCGGAACACGTGGGTAAAGAGGGCCTCGGCGGTCTGTAGGGCAGTAGGGAGACCCGGCAGTGGGAGGAGACGACAGGCCTTAGAAAACCGATCCACAACGACCAAAATGGTGGTATTACCCTGGGAAGGGGGTAGATCGGTCACAAAATCTACCGAGAGGTGGGACCATGGTCGTTGTGGAACGGGCAGAGGATGTAACTTACCTCTGGGCAAATGTCTAGGTGCCTTACACTGGGCACATACCGAGCAGGAGGAGACATAAACCCTCACATCCCTGGCTAACGTTGGCCACCAGTATTTTACGCTAAGGCAGTGCACCGTCCGACCAATACCAGGATGTCCAGAGGAGGGTGATGTATGAGCCCAAGAAATAAGCCGATCACGAACCTCGAGCGGAACGTACGTCCGCCCCACAGGACACTCGGGGGAGTAGGGTCGGTACGCAGCGCCCGCTCGATTTCCGTATCGACCTCCCATACTACCGGAGCCACCAGACAAGACTCCGGCAGTATGGAAATAGGCTCAATGGACCTCTCCTCTGTGTCATACTGCCGGGACAGGGCGTCTGCCTTACCGTTCTGGGACCCAGGGATGTATGTGATCTTAAAAACAAACCGGGTCAGGAACATGTTCCACCTAGCCTGACGAGGGTTCAATCTCCTAGCTGCCCGGATGTACTCCAGGTTACGGTGATCAGTCAGAATGAGGAAAGGGTGTTGAGCCCCCTCAAGCCAATGCCTCCACACCTTTAGGGCCTGGACTACAGCTAACAGCTCCCTGTCCCCAACGTCATAATTGCGCTCCGCCGAGCTGAGCTTCTTAGAGTAGAATGCACAGGGGGCGGAGCTTAGGTGGCGTGCCGGACCGTTGTGACAGGACTGCCCCAATACCGGTCTCGGACGCGTCCACCTCTACTTGGAAAGGCAAAGAGGGATCCGGATGCGCCAGCACCGGGGCCGAGGCTAACAGGTTCTTCAGCTTGACAAATGCCCTGTCCGCCTCAGCTGACCACTGCAAGCGCACCGGACCCCCCTTTAGCAGGGACGTAATGGGAACTGCAACCTGTCCAAAGCCCCCGGATAAACCTCCGGTAGTAATTAGCAAAACCCAAGAACCGCTGCACCTCTTTTACGGTGGTTGGAGTTTGCCAATTACGCACAGCCGATACCCGATCTACCTCCATCTCCACGCCAGACGCGGACAACCGATCAACCCAAAAAGGAGACGGACTCCTGGAAGAACAGGCATTTCTCTGCCTTGACATACAAGTCATGCTCCAACAGTCGTCTCAATACTCGGCGCACCTGGGCTACATGCTCGGCTCGTGTAGAAGAGTACACCAGGATGTCGTCGATGTAAACTACTACACCCTGCCCATGCATGTCCCGGAAAATCTCGTCAACAAAGGATTGGAAGACTGAAGGAGCATTCATTAACCCGTATGGCATGACGAGATACTCGTAATGACCCGAGGTGGTACTAAATGCTGTCTTCCATTCATCCCCCCCCTTAATGCGCACCAGATTGTACGCGCTCCTGAGATCTAACTTTGTGAAGAATCGCGCTCCGCGTAATGATTCCGTCATCGTCGCAATCAGTGGCAGTGGGTAGCTGTATTTAACTGTAATCTGATTGAGACTACGATAATCAATACACGGGCGCAATCCCCCGTCCTTCTTCTTCACAAAGAAGAAACTCGAGGAGACTGGGGAAGTAGAGGGCCGTATGTATCCCTGTGCCAAGGACTCGGCTATGTATGTCTCCATAGCCGCTGTCTCCTCTTGAGACAGGGGATACACATGACTCCTGGGAAGAGCTGCTCCAGTCTGGATATTTATCGCACAGTCCCCCTGTCTATGAGGAGGTAGCCTTGCTGCCCTCGATTTACTAAAGACCAGTGCTAAATCCTCATACTCGGGGGGAATGCGCAGTGCGGGCACTTGGTTCGGACTCTCTACCGAGGTCGCCCCTATGGAAACACCTAGACATCTCCCTACACACTGGGCAGACCACTCCATAAGAGCCCTCTGTTGCCACGCTATGGTAGGATCGTGGGTACTTAACCAGGGAAGCCCCAACACCACTGGGTACGCAGGAGAGTCAATCAGATAGAACTGAATGATCTCCTCATGACCCCCCTGCGTAGTCATAGTCAGCGGTGCTGTGACATCCCTGATCAGACCCGACCCCAACGGCCGGCTGTCTAATGCATGGACAGGGAATGGAACTTCTACCGGCCGAAGGGGAATTCCTAACCTAGCACAAAATTTACGATCAATAAAGTTCCCAGCTGCGCCTGAATCTACTAGCGCCTTATGCTGGGAATGAGGTGCCACCTGTGGAAAACGCACAGGAATACTCATGTGACCAACAGAGAGCTCTGGGTAAGTGGGGGCGCTCTACTCACCTGAAATGACTCCCCAGTGCGTGACCTGTTGTCCCCTCTCTCAGAAGACCCTCCCCAGCACCTGGCCGTGGTGTGTCCTCCACGGCCACAGTTGGTGCAGGGGTTGGCCCTCCTCGGGTTCTCCCTCCTCCTCTCTCTAGCGCCAGCACCCCCGAGCTCCATAGGAATAGGCTCGGAGGTGCTGGAGGATGGAATGGACGCACCCCCACTGGGACGTCCGCGGGTAGCCAGCAGGGTGTCTAGACTGATGGAGATGTCCACCAGCTGGTCGAACGACAGGTTGGTGTCCCTGCAGGCCATCTCACGACCGAACGTCCTCTCGTAGGCTACACCGATAGTGGTCAATGAGGGCCCTCTCATTCCATCCCGCATCCGCTGCTAGTGTCCGAACTCCAGTGCGAACTCCTGTGCGCTCCTCTTCCCCCTGTCGGAGGTGGAATAGACGCTCTCCCGCCGCTTTCCCCTCAGGTGGATGATCGAAGACAGTCCTGAAGCGGCGGGAAAACTCCGCGTAGGTGATGGTGGCGGCGTCTATTCCCTCCATTCGGCGTTGGCCCACTCCAACGCCTTCCCGGAGAGACAGGAGATGAGGGCGGAGACGCCTCGTATCCCGAGGGCGCCGGGTGTATGGTGGCAAGGTAAAGTTCTACCTGTAGGAGAAAGCCCTGACACCCGGCTGCAGAACCGTCATATGCCCTCGGGAGCGAGAGCCGAATGCCACTGGGTTCCGGTGCTGAGAGAGGAGGACTGGCCGTTGGTGCTGGGATGGTGTGAGAAGGCGTGGGCACCTCCCGATTCATCAACCGGCGCAGACGGTTGGACACCTCGTCCATGGCGACCCCGAGTTGCCGGATCATGGCGTCCTGGTAATTAATCCGGTCCTCCAGGGAATTGGGTATCGCCGCTGTTCCTGCTGACTCCATGGAGATGGTGTGTTGTTCTGTCATGCGGTGAGGTGTATGTGTGGTGGAAGTCAGGCGCAGGACACCGAGGCTCAGTCCAACAGAGTTTACTCAAAATTTCCAAAAGGAAACGGAAAACAAACGACCTCAAACAACAAGAGGCGAGCATTTACGCAAAATGCGTAAAACACAAAAAATGCAAACAAGAAGCAAAACACGCAGCACAACGACAGGCGAACAACAACACACAATCCTACCAAGCAAAAAGACGGAACTTATAGGACAGGTGATGAATACACAATAGGACACAGGTGTGACAGACAGACAAAAGCAATCACACACAGAAACATAGATCGGTGGCAGCTAGTACTCCGGGGACGGCGACCGCCGACGCCTGCTCGTACCAGGAGGGGGAGCAGCCTCGGCAGAATCCGTGACATTTGCTTATTTTTTTCTTCAAGCAATGGCTTTTTTTCTGGCCACTCTTCCATATTGTTATTTATTTTGCTCATTTGCACCCCAGTATCTCTATTTGCACATCATCTCTTGCACATCTATCATTCCAGTGTTAATACTAATTGTACTTATTTTGCACTATGGCCTATTTATTGCCTTACCTCCATAACTTGCTACATTTGAACACACTGTATATATATTTTCTGTTGTATTTTTGACTTTATGTTTTGTTTTACCCCATATATAACTCTGTGTTGTTGTTTTTATCGCACTGCTTAGCTTTATCTTGGCCAGGTCGCAGTTGTAAATGAGAACTTGTTCTCAACTGGCTTACCTGGTTAAATAAAGGTTAAAAAAAAAAAATAAAAAAAAAAAGGCCAGCTCTGTGGAGTGTACGGCTTAAAGTGGTCCTATGGACAGTTACTCCAATCTCTGCTTGTCACGCTCGTTAGAAGTAACGGACCAAGGCGCAGCGTGATATGCGTACATCTTCTATAATAGAGTACTGGCAACACGATACAAAATACAAAACAACAAAACGAAACGTGAAGTCCTCGGTTAACCAACCCAAACCTACACGGAACAAGATCCCACAAAACACAAGTGCACAACAGGCTGCCTAAGTATGGTTCCCAATCAGAGACAACAAGCAACAGCTGATTCTCGTTGCCTCTGATTGAGAACCACCCCAGCCAACCTAGAAAACACATGAACTAGAAACTGAACATAGAACACAAAACATAGACCCTACACACCCTGGCTCAACATATAAGAGTCCCCAGAGCCAGGGCGTGACACTGCTGTGGAGCTTTGCAACTCCTTCAGGGTTATCTTTGGTCTCTTTGTTGCCTTTGTTGGTCTCCCCTGTAGCTCAGTTGGTAGAGAATGGTGCTTGCAACGCCAGGGTTGTGGGTTTGTTTCCCACGGGGGGCCAGTATGAAAATGTATGCACTCACTAACTGTAAGTCGCTCTGGATAAGAGCGTCTGCTAAATGACTAAAATGTAAAATGTTATCTTTGGTCTCTTTGTTGCCTCTCTGATTAATGCCCTCCTTGCCTGGTCCGTGAGTTTTGGTGGGCAGCCCTCTCTTGGCAGTTTTGTTGTTGTGCCATATTCTTTCAATTTTTTTAATAATGGATTTAATGGTGCTCTGTGGGATGTTCAAAGTTTCTGAGATTTCTTTTATAACCCAACCCTGATCTATTCTCCACAAGTTTGTCCCTGACCTGTTTGGAGAGCTCCTTGGTCTTCATCTGCCGCTTGCTTGGTGGTGCCTCTTGCTTAGTGGTGTTGCAGACTCTGGGGCCTTTCAGAACAGGTGTTTTTATACTGAGATCATGTGACAGATCATGTGACACTTAGATTGCACAGAGGTGGACTTCATTTAACTAATTATGTGACTTCTGAAGGTAATTGGTTGCACCAGATCTTATTTAGGATCTTCATAGCGAAGGGGGTGAATACATATGCACGCCCCAGCTCTAATTGCTGCCAAAGAGCTTCTACAAAGTAATGACTCAGGGGTGTGAATACTTATGTAAATGAGATATTTCATTTTAAATACATTTGCCAACATTTCTAAAAACATATTTTCACTTTGTCATTATGGAGTATTGTGTGTAGATACGTTTTTAAAAAATGTAATCCATTTTGAATTCAGTCTGTAACACAACACAATGTGGAATAAGTCAAAGGGTATGAATACTTTCTGAAGGCACTGTACCCTGCCAATTTCCCTCCCCCATTTCGCAATTTGTGCCACCCATAAGTGAGAAACCTACATGCCAAGTATAGACCATATTGTGTTCCTACAGGTTATAGAAAAGAGCAGAAGTGCTAAACTATCCGTTCAGACCCCAGTCCTACCTATCTACAGGTTATGGAAAATGTGCACTTTTAGTATTTCACCAGTAGGTTTCCTGAAGGAGAAAGCATCCACTTTTATATCAAAGATAAAACTAAAACACTACAGTAAATACTACAGTATGCTACAGTTTGCAAAAACACTACAGTAAATACTACATTATACTACAATCCACAAAAATAATTACTTTAGTATATACTACAGTTTTCTTTTACTACTGTATTTATACTATAGTTAATTGCAAATACTACAGTACACTACAGTAAATACTACAATATTCACTGAAGTGTTTTTGCAGATTTTAGTAAAGTCCGCAAAAACACTACAGTGAATACTATAGTATTTACACCATAGTATAATATAGTATTTTTTCACGTGGGTATGTCAAAACACACCGCAACACATCAAAATAGAAAGCATTTAGTTTGTTCATGGTGTTTGGGCTGAAAATGGATGATGGTCTTTCCCCACTGTCATTCCTATGTGTTTTGATAGAATGCCTAAGAATGCTGACGTAGGGGGAGGGGACGGAGATGAGGGGGAGTTTACCTTTGCCTTGGAGATGTTCACCAGCTGGGATTACCTCATTGGCAAAGCTGAGACAGCTGACAACAAGTATGATTCCATCACCACCAGCTTCAAGGTAACCATGGAGGCCCGTGGTTACTATTTTCACAGCTTCTGATGCACAGTGATCCAACCAACCATCATAATGTCAGATCTTTTGATTTGTGTTCTTCTTAGTATTATTTACTGTATTCAATCCAATATATACTGACATTATTTCCCACTTACGACACAGCACCACTGAAACATGTAAGTGGTCCATATGATAACTGTCTGTCTGTCTCAGTGCAGGAGTCCATTTTGGATGAGCAGGAGAACCAGAAGGATGAGAACATCCATCTGAGGAGGTTCCTGCGTGTTCTGGCCAATGTCATGATCATCTGCTGCCTGGGGGGAAGTGGCTACCTCATCTTCTTTGTGGTGAAGTGATCCCAGGAGTTTGCCAACAGGGACGACCTGAGCTGGTACGAGAGAAACAAGGTAATGCTTGGAGAATGTACTTGACATCAACACCATTCTTTCAAACCAATAGAATCAGTTTATATTTGGAATAAATGTATAGTGATATTATGTTATATAGATGTAGGATCTTAATTTGATCACCTGTTGCAGGAGGTTTAAAAAGGAAGTTTGTAATTTCCACTTTGACATTTCTGACTTGATTTTCCCATACGAAAAATGTATCAACACCTACAAAAATGTCCATGAATTATAATCCACATAATAATTAACATTTCCTGTTGCTGCAGGATTATTTTCCTGCTGTAGCAAACTGTCTCAAATTAAGATCCTACATCTGTAATAGTGCAGCCTTCTTTTTTTTATCTCATTCATTACTGACTAAACAAACTTCCCTTTCTATTTCATCACTGAAATATTTGTTATTATATGGTGTTGTGTAAAGTGGTGGTGTAGTGGGGTGATGGTATGATTCCTGCCATGGTTCCTCTGTGTTGTTGGAGCTCATCTTGTCCCTGTTGGGCCTGGTGTGTCCTCCCCTTTTTGAGACCATCGCTGAGCTGGAGGAGTACCACCCCCGGATCGCCCTCAAATGGCAGCTGGGGCGCATCTTTGCCCTCTTTCTGGGAAACCTCTACACCTTCCTATTCGCCCTATTTGATGATGTCACGATCGTCGTAAGAACCGGACCAAGGCGCAGCGTGATAGGCGTACATCTTTATTACGTACTTAACACACGATCAAAACGATACGTGAAGTCTAACAGGTTCACCAACACAAACCTATACAGATCAAGATCCCACAATTAACTGTGCCAAACAGGCTGCCTAAGTATGGTTCCCAATCAGAGACAACGAGAATCAGCTGCCTCTGATTGGGAACCACCCTGGCCAACATAGATCCACACGATCTAGAACATAAACCTAGAAAACTAAACATAGAAACTAACACCCTGGCTCAACATTAAAGAGTCCCCAGAGCCAGGGCGTGACAGATGAGGTCAACAACAAGGTCCTGTAAGGCTGCCTCTGGCTGCTTCAGGCCACTACCAGACCTTAGCTCTTTCTTGTTTATCTTAAATTAACATTGAGAGCTGGATTACAGAATGTTTTTTGGGGGATAATATGAAAGAGTGAAAGAGAATGATAAGGTTTCATAATGGGATGGTTGAATTACACATACAGTAAACAACGCAATGCATCATGTAGTGAGGGATTGGTTTCATACACTTAGGACTGATGTTCCTCATAGTAATGCATTGTCATTGGGATGAAAGGGTAGTGCATTGTAATAATGACCTGTGATTTGATGGCTTCCTTCCTTCCTTCCACTCAGCTTGAGGAGGAGGTATCCATTAGGAATGCGTCCATCTGGGCCCTGAAGGAATACTATGCTACGATTACAACGACACGGACGCCACCCCACCCCCCATCGCCCCCTCTGATGTCATCAGGGGGCCATGCTGGGAGACCGCCGTCAGCATAGTAACGGAACCTTACAGACATCCTCATCTCTGGTATGTTAATTGTTTGGGTTGTATGTACTGTACCTTTGTAAAGCCATGTGTGTGTTGTTCATCATGTGACAGGAGTTTGTGAAGCTGACCGTGTCAGACATCCAGGTGACCTACCTGACCATCCTGATTGGTGACTTTGCGCGGGCTGTCATTGTCAGATTCCTCAACTACTGCTGGGGCTGGGACCTCGAAGCCACATATGTAGGTCCTCCACTGGTCATTGTTACAAAGGGCTACAGTATATTACATAGTTATAAATGTCTTATTTTGTCTATTGGTGGGGATATTCTAGTGGTCATAAGTTTGAATCACTGTTTGTGATATGAATTATATCTCCCTCTGTAGCCATCGTTTGGCGAGTTTGACATCAGTGGCAGCGTTCTTGGTCTGGTCTTCAACCAAGGAATGATCTGGTAAGAGATATTTCTATTCTGGTTGCAGAAATATAGAACTCATGCAGAATATTCCATATTCCCTTCAATGACACCGTGTGTGTGTGTGTGATTCAGGATGGGTGCGTTCTATGCTCCAGGGCTGGTAGGGATAAATGTCCTGCGTCTCCTCTCCTCCATGTACTACCAGTGCTGGGCCGTGATGGCCACTAACGTGCCCCATGAGAGGATCTTCAAGGCCTCGAAATCCAACAACTTCTACATGAGCCTCCTCCTCATCCTCTTCCTCAGTCTACTGCCTGTGGTCTACACCATCATGACCCTGCCACCCTCCTTTGACTGTGGGCCATTCAGGTAACACAAACACACACACAGGCTGTTACTGTTTTTTTCTTCAAACAATACAAAACATCCACATAAAAACGACAGAATACAGACGCAGACAAACATCAACGACATCACACCTGCCCAGACCCACCTGCTCACACCCCCATCTCCAGCGCCCGCATTACCCTCCGCCACATGGCCTCAAACTGCACTATTTTGTTTCTCTTCTTCGCCCACGCACTTTCAATATTTAGATAATAACGCATTTGACCTTTCCATTGTGTTAACAACGGAGGACTGGTTGATTTCCAGTTTTTAAGTATACGTTTTTTCAAAATACCCATCGGGTATCTCACTGCACCCTCATATGCCATGTCTTGAAACATGCATATAAAGGATTAAAAGTTAAGTTACATTGTAATATTTCTAACAGCCACATTTCTAACTCTGCCATAACTTTTGGACTTTATAGCATTCCAAGAAGGCATGGATTATTGAGTCATTGTTAGTTTTACACTTAAGACATGACTCTGCCATTCTGCTTTAGAAATTGTGAATTTTGTCTCTTGTATAAAAATTGTGTACATTAGTTTATTAAGCATACATTTTTGTTAAGTGTAATTTTGTTAGTTATGTTCCAACATTCCCTCCATCTTGTGCCAATACCAGTTCTTTTTAAGTCTTGGTTCCAATAGTTTATATTTTTTTCTAAGATATTGTCAGTTGGATAGGCTCTCTGCAAGGTTTTGTATGTCTTACCTGTCATATGAATATCCTTTTCTGACTCAACTAGGATTCTCTCAAGATTGCTCTGATGTTCAAAAGATTTCAAATAGAAATGTTGTGATATGAAACTTTTAAGTTGCATGTATTTTAAAATACAGTGGGGAAAAAAAGTATTTAGTCAGCCACCAATTGTGCAAGTTCTCCCACTTAAAAAGATGAGAGAGGCCTGTAATTTTCATCATAGGTACACGTCAACTATGACAGACAAATTGAGGGAAAAAAATCCAGAAAATCACATTGTAGGATTTTTTATGAATTTATTTGCAAATTATGGTGGAAAATAAGTATTTGGTCACCTACAAACAAGCAAGATTTCTGGCTCTTACCTGTATTAATGGCACCTGTTTGAACTTGTTATCAGTATAAAAGACACCTGTCCACAACCTCAAACAGTCACACTCCAAACTCCACTATGGCCAAGACCAAAGAGCTGTCAAAGGACACCAGAAACAAAATTGTAGACCTGCACCAGGCTGGGAAGACTGAATCTGCAATAGGTAAGCAGCTTGGTTTGAAGAAATCAACTGTGGGAGCAATTATTAGGAAATGGAAGACATACAAGACCACTGATAATCTCCCTCGATCTGGGGCTTCACGCAAGATCTCACCCCGTGGGGTCAAAATGATCACAAGAACGGTGAGCAAAAATCCCAGAACCACACGGGGGGACCTAGTGAATGACCTGCAGAGAGCTGGAAACAAAGTAACAAAGCCTACCATCAGTAACACACTACGCCGCCAGGGACTCAAATCCTGCAGTGCCAGACGTGTCCCCCTGCTTAAGCCAGTACATGTCCAGGTCCGTCTGAAGTTTGCTAGAGTGCATTTGGATGATCCAGAAGAGGATTGGGAGAATGTCATATGGTCAGATGAAACCAAAATATAACTTTTTGGTAAAAACTCAACTCGTCGTGTTTGGAGGACAAAGAATGTTGAGTTGCATCCAAAGAACACCATACCTACTGTGAAGCATGGGGGTGGAAACATCATGCTTTGGGGCTGTTTTTCTGCAAAGGGACCAGGACGACTGATCCGTGTAAAGGAAAGAATGGATGGGGCCATGTATCGTGAGATTTTGAGTGAAAACATCCTTCCATCAGCAAGGGCATTGAAGATGAAACTTGGCTGGGTCTTTCAGCATGACAATGATCCCAAACACACCGCCCGGGCAACAAAGGAGTGGCTTCATAAGAAGCATTTCAAGGTCCTGGAGTGGCCTAGCCAGTCTCCAGATCTCAACCCCATAGAAAATCTTTGGAGGGAGTTGAAAGTCCGTGTTGCCCAGCGACAGCCCCAAAACATCACTGCTCTAGAGGAGATCTGCACGGAGGAATGGGCCAAAATACCAGCAACAGTGTGTGAAAACCTTGTGAAGACTTACAGAAAACGTTTGACCTGTGTCATTGCCAACAAAGGGTATATAACAAAGTATTGAGAAACTTTTGTTATTGACCAAATACTTATTTTCCACCATAATTTGCAAATAAATTCATTAAAAATTCTACAATGTGATTTTCTGGAGAAATAAATTCTCATTTTGTCTGTCATAGTTGACGTGTACCTATGATGAAAATTACAGGCCTCTCTCATCTTTTTAAGTGGGAGAACATGCACAATTGGTGGCTGACTAAATACTTTTTTCCCCCACTGTATCTACATTGGTCAGTCCAAAATTGCTTTTAAATTCTGTCATGGAAATAAATTAATTTCCTATTACCAAGTAATTTACGGTTTCTATGCCAATTTATCAGTGATTTCTGAAAAGCTATCCAAGGATTGTTCTATAGGGTAGTCACACCCTGATCTGTGTCACCTGTCTTTGTGATTGTCTCCACACCCCTCCAGGTGTCGCCCATCTTCCCCATTATCCCCTTTGTATTTATACCTAAAATATAAAAACAAATATATATACCTGTGTTCTCTGTTTGTCTGTTGCCAGTTTGTTTTGTTTCGTCAAGCCTACCAGCGGTTTCCCCCTTGCTCCTGTCTTTCTCAAGTTCCTGTTTTGACCATTCTGCCTTACTTGACCCTGACCCTGAGCCTGCCTGCTGTTCTGTACCTTGTCACACCACCCTGGATTATTGACTTCTGCCTTACTTGACCCTGAGACTGCCTGCCGTTCTGTAACTTTTGAACTCTGATCTGGAATACTGACCTCTGCCTGCCCTTGACCTGTCATTTGCCTGCCCCTGACCTGTCATTTGCCTGCCCCCTGTTTTTGTAAATAACTTTTGTTACTTCAACACTGTCTGCATCTGGGTCTTCTCCTGAAACATGATAAGGGTTGTGTTTTAAGGGAGTGATATTGGTTCTTCTAGAATATGTTTCCTTTTCTTCCATATTGCTATAGTGTTCTTAACTATGAAATTGTTAATGTTCTTAGCTGTATCCTTTAAAAATAGACATGTGAAAAGATTCTGGGGATGAGCATGCGCATCTTCAATATGTACCCATTGTTCCTCTTTAGTGCATTTATCTATATAAAAGCTGAGTTGATGGTTAAGAAGTCTGGAAGGTTAAAACCACCCTCAGACTTAGGAAAATGTAGAACTTTCCTTTTTACTCTGAGTTTTATTTGCCCATGACAGAGTATACTTTTTTAAAGAATGTCTTCGGTGGGGTAATTAGTATTACAGAGAATAAATATAACTTTAGGAACCATTTCATTCTGAAAAGGTTTATTCTACCTGTAAGATGTATGGGAAGATTGTTCCATTTAATTTAATCTGCTTTCATATTGTTGAGTAATGGGATAAAGTTATCCTTATGTTTGTCACTTATTAAGCATCCTATATTGTGGTCCACTTAAAGGATTGCTGTAGATCATGAGTTATTTTTCCATTATTTCGTTTTTTTCCACATTCATTTTATATCCTGAGATTTTAGAGTATTCTGAAAATACTTTTAGCAATGGGGGCATTGATTTTTCAATATTGGTCAGGTATATCAGGAGGTCATCTGCAAATAAGTTTAGTTCATTACCAATACTGATACCTGTTACGTTTGGGTCCTGTCATTGACATGTGAGTCAGTATTTTCTTCCCTGCGTGGAAGATATGTTTATTTACTTGTGACAAGTAAAGTACGTTGTTGACTAAGTTCTGTGTCCTGCGCCTGACTCTGTCCTACCGCTACACACTGACGCATGACAGAATCACGCACCA
Organism: Coregonus clupeaformis; assembly: GCF_020615455.1. Classification (NCBI taxonomy): domain Eukaryota; kingdom Metazoa; phylum Chordata; class Actinopteri; order Salmoniformes; family Salmonidae; genus Coregonus; species Coregonus clupeaformis. Next base: position 48,267 of record NW_025533903.1, on the reverse strand, counting down.
TTATGAAGTCAGCAGGTACATCCATTCCTCCAGGATCAGTGGAGGAACGCATCCAGCAGCACTCGACCATGCACCGCCATGGATGGAGTGGTACAGACTATGGAGGGATGGGAGAGTTAATTTTTTTCTACACCTCCTTCCACTACTATTCACTCCACACCGCTGTCCACCCTTCACCACCTGGATCCAGTGGGATTCGGCTCTTGCTCCCGAGGGCATATGATGGAACAGCTGCCGGGTGCCAGGGGTTTCTGCTCCAGGTGGACCTCTACCTGGCAACTATCCACCCGGCTCCCTCGGGATACGAGAGCGTGTCCGCCCTCATCTTCTGTCTGTCGGGGAAAGCGCTTGAGTGGGCCAATGCTGAGTGGGGAGGAATAGACGCGGCATCGGTGCGCTATGAAGATTTCACCTGCCGTTTCCGGGCGGTATTTGATCATTCAAAAACTACTATTCCAAAAAAAAAAAATCCACCGGAGGGGAGAGCGGCAGGGGAACGGTTGTTCCACCTCAGACAGGGGAAGAGGAGCGCACAGGACTTTGCACTGGACTTCAGGACCTTGGCAGCCAGCGCGGGATGGAATGAGAGGGCCCTGATCGACCATTACTGATGCAGCCTACGGGAGGACATTCGTCGGGAGCTGGCCTGCAGGGACACCACCCTAAACCTGGACCAGCTGGTGTTTATCGATACGACTGGATAACCTGTTGGCCACCCGTGGTTTACGCCCGTGCATTGACTATCGAGGTCTCAATCAGATAACGGTGAAGTACAGTTATCCACTACCTCTCATTGCTAGTATGACGGAGTCATTGCACGGGGTGCACTTCTTCACCAAATTGGATCTCAGGAGCGCGTACAACCTGGTGTGTATCCGGGAAGGGGATGAGTGGAAGATGGCATTTAGTACCACCTCTGGGCACTATGAGTACCTCGTCATGCCGTACGGGTTGATGAATGCTCCCTCAGTATTCCAATCCTTTGTCGATTAGATTTTCAGGGACCTGCACGGACAGGGTGTAGTGGTGTATATAGATTATATTCTCATATACTCCGCTACACGAGCCGAGCATGTGTCCCTGGTGCGCAAGGTGCTTGGTCGACTGTTGGAACATGACCTGTACGTCAAGGCTGAGAAATGTCTGTTCTTTCAACAGTCCGTCTCCTTCTTAGGCTACCGCCTGTCCGCGTCAGGGGTAGAGATGGAAAATGACCGCATCTCAGCCGTGTACAGAGAAGAGCAGTCTCAGTTGAATGACCAGTCTTGAAACCTGACTGGTTTGGATCAAGAAGGTCATTCTGAGAGAGATAGCAGGAGAGTTGGCTAGAGACGGCACGCTCAAGAGTTTTGGAGAGAAAAGAAAGAAGGTATACTGGTCTGTAGTTGTTGACATCGGAGGGAGTGAGTGTAGGTTTTTGGAGGAGGGGTGCAACTCTCGCTCTCTTGAAGACGGAAGGGATATGGCCAGCGGTCAAGGATGAGTTGATGAGCGAGGTGAGGTAAGGGAGAAGGTCTCCGGAAATGGTCTGGAGAAGAGAGGAGGGGATAGGGTCAAGCGGGCAGGTTGTTGGGCGGCCGGCCGTCACAAGTCGCAAGATTTCATCTGGAGAGAGAGGGGAGAAAGAAGTCAAAGCATAGGGTAGGAAGTGTGAGCAGGACCAGCGGTGTCATTTGACTTAATAAATGAGGATCGGATGTCGTCAACCTTCTTTTCAAAATGGTTGACGAAGTCATCCACAGAGAGGGATGAGGGAGGGGGAGGAGGAAGGGGATTCAGCAGGGAGGAGAAGGTGGCAAAGAGCTTCCTAAGGTTAGAGGCTGAGGCTTGAAATTTAGAGTGGTAGAAAGTGGCTTTAGCAGCGGAAACAGAGGAAGAGAATGTAGAGAGGAGGGAGTGAAAAGATGACAGGTCCGCAGGGAGTCTAGTTTTCCTCCATTTCCGCTCGGCTGCCCGGAGTCGTCTTCTGTGAGCTCGCAATGAGTCGTCAAGCCACGGAGCAGGAGGGGAGGACCGAGCCGGCAGGGAGGATAGGGGACATAGAGAGTCAAAAGATGCAGAAAGGGAGGAGAGGAGGGTTGAGGAGGCAGAATCAGGAGATCGGAGGGAGAAGGATTTAGCAGAGGGAAGAGATGATAGGATGGAAGAGGAGAGAGTAGCGGGAGAGAGAGAGCGAAGGTTGCGACGGCACATTACCATCGGAGTAGGGGCAGAGTGAGTAGTGTTGGAGAAGAGCGAGAGAGAAAAGGATACAAAGTAGTGGTCGGAGACTTGGAGGGGAGTTGCAGTGAGATTAGTAGAAGAACAGCATCTAGTAAAGATGAGGTCAAGCGTATTGCCTGCCTTTTGAGTAGGGGGGGACGGTGAGAGGGTGAGGTCAAAAGAGGAAAGGAGTGGAAAGAAGGAGGCAGAGAGAAATGAGTCAAAGGCAGACGTAGGGAGGTTAAAGTCATCCAGAACTGTGAGGCATGTTGTCTTTGCTAATCCAAGTTTATACTTTTAAAAGGCTAATTGATCATTAGAAAACCCTTTTGCAATTATGTTAGCACAGTTGAAACGGTTGTGCTGATTAAAGAAGCAATACAACTGGCCTTCTTGAGACTAGTTGAGTATCTGGAGCATCAGCAATTGTGGGTTTGATTACAGGCTCAAAATGGCCAGAAACAAATAACTTTCTTCTGAAACTCATCAGTCTATTCTTGTTCTGAGAAATTAAGGCTATTCCATGCGAGAAATTGCCAAGAAACTGAAGATCTCGTACAACGCTGTGTACTACTCCCTTCACAGAACAGCGCAAACTGGTTCTAACCAGAATAGAAAGAGGAGTGGGAGGCCCCGGTGCACAACTGAGCAAGAGGACAAATACATTAGAGTGTCTAGTTTGAGAAACAGACACCTCACAGGTCCTCAACTGGCAGCTTCATTAAATAGTACCCGCAAAACACCAGTCTCAACGTCAACAGTGAAGAGGCGACTCCGGGATGCTGACCTTCTAGGCAGAGTTGCAAAGAAAAATTCATATCTCAGACTTCCCATCTTAATGTTTTATTTATTCTCTCCTCTTCCATCCTATCATCTCTTCCCTCTGCTCAATCCTTCTCCCTCCAATCTCCTGATTCTGCCTCCTCAACCCTCCTCTCCTCCCTTTCTGCATCCTTTGACTCTCTGTGTCCCCTATCCTCCCGGCCGTCTCGGTCCTCCCCTCCAGCTCCGTGGCTTGATGACTCATTGCGAGCTCACAGAACAGAGCTCCGGGCAGCGGAGCGGAAATGGAAGAAAACTAAACTCCCTGCCGACCTGGCATCTTTTCACTCCCTCCTCTCTACATTTTCTTCATCTGTTTCTGCTGCTAAGGCCACTTTCTACCACTCTAAATTCCAAGCATCTGCCTCTAACCCTAGGAAGCTCTTTGCCACATTTTCCTCCCCTGCTGAATCCTCCCCCCTCCCTCTCTCTCTGTGGATGACTTCGTCAACCACTTTGAAAAGAAGGTTGATGACATTCGATCCTCGTTTGTTAAGTCTAATGACACTGCTGGTCCTACTCACACTGCCCTACCCTATGCTTTGACTTCTTTCTCCCTCTCTCTCCAGATAAAATCCTCGCGGCTTGTGACTGCAGGCCGCCCAACAACCTGCCCGCTTGACCCCATCCCCTCCTCTCTTCTCCAGACCATCTCCGGTGACCTTCTCCCCTACCTCACCTCGCTGATCAACTCATCCTTGACCGCTGGCCATGTCCCTTCCGTCTTCAAGAGAGCGAGAGTTGCTCCCCTTCTCAAAAAACCAACACTCGATCCCACTGATGTCAACAACTACAGACCAGTATCCCTTCTTTCTTTTCTTTCCAAAACTATTGAGCGTGCCGTCTTTAGCCAACTCTCTTGCTATCTCTCTCAGAATGACCTTCTTGATCCAAACCAGTCAGGTTTCAGGACTGGTCATTCAACTGAGACTGCTCTTCTCTGTGTCACGGAGTCTCTCCGCACTGCTAAAGCTAACTCTCTCTCCTCTGCTCTTGTCCTTCTATACCTGTCTGCTGCCTTTGATACTGTGAACCATCAGATCCTCCTCTCCACCCTCTCCGAACTGGGCATCTCCGGCGCGGCTCACTCCTGGATTGCGTCCTACCTGACCGGTCGCTCCTACCAAGTGGCGTCGTGCTGTCTCCGCACCACGTGCTCTCACCACTGGTGTCCCCCAGGGCTCAGTTCTAGGCCCTCTCCTTTTCTCCCTATACACCAAGTCACTTGGCTCTGTCATATCCTCACATGGCCTCTCCTATCATTGCTACGCTGACGATACACAACTAATCTTCTCCTTTCCCCCTTCTGATAACCAGGTGGCGAATCGCATCTCTGCATGTCTGGCAGACATATCAGTATGGATGACGGATCACCACCTCAAGCTGAACCCTGGCAAGACGGAGCTGCTCTTCCTCCCGGGGAAGGACTGCCCTGCTCCATGATCTCGCCATCACGGTTGACAACTCCGCTGTGTCCTCCTCCCAGAGTGCGAAGAGCCTAGGCGTGACCCTGGACAACACCCTGTCGTTCTCCGCCAACATCAAGGCGGTGACCCGCTCCTGCAGGTTCATGCTCTACAACATTCGGAGAGTACGACCCTGCCTTACACAGGAAGCGGCACAGGTCCTAATCCAGGCACTTGTCATCTCCCGTCTGGACTACTGCAACTCGCTGTTGGCTGGCCTCCCTGCCTGTGCCATTAAACCCCTACAACTCATCCAGAATGCCGCAGCCCGTCTGGTGTTCAACCTTCCCAAGTTCTCTCACGTCACCCCCTCCTCCGCACACTCCACTGGCTTCCAGTTGAAGCTCGCATCCGCTACAAGACCATGGTGCTTGCCTATGGAGCAGTGAGGGGAACGGCACCTCTGTACCTTCGGGCTCTGATCAGTCCCTACACCCAAACGAGGGCATTGCGTTCATCCACCTCTGGCCTGCTGGCTCCCTTCCTCTGCGGAAGCATAGTTCCCGCTCAGCCCAGTCAAAACTGTTCGCTGCTCTGGCACCCCAATGGTGGAACAAGCTCCCTCACGACGCCAGGACAGCGGAGTCACTCACCACCTTCCGGAGACATTTGAAACCCCACCTCTTTAAGGAATACCTGGGATAGGATAAAGTAATCCTTCTACCCCCCCCAAAATTGTAAAGTGGTTATCCCACTGGCTATAGGGTGAACGCACCAATTTGTGAGTCGCTCTGGATAAGAGCGTCTGCTAAATGACGTAAATGTGCCCTTGAGCAAGGCACTTAACCCTAATTGCTCCTGTAAGTCGCTCTGGATAAGAGCGTCTGCTAAATGACTAAAATGTAAATGTAAAATGTAATTTTTATTGGCCAGTCGCGATCGACTGGTTGGTGACAACTGATCTATTGTGTCTGGGATGATTGTGTTGATGTGTGTCATGACCACCATTTCAAAGCACTTCATAATTACAGATGTGAGTGCTACAGGGCGAGTTATTTATGCAGGTTACCTTGGAGCTCTTGGGAACAGGGACAATGGTGGTCAGCTTGAAACATGTTGGGATTACAGACTGGTACAAGGAAAGATTGGAAATGTCTGTGAAGACACCTGCCAACTGGTCTGTGCATGCTTTGAGAAAGCGCTCTGGTTTAAAATGGCATTTAGCTCGTTTGGGAGTTCTGCATCACTGGGCAACTCATGGCTGGGTTTTCCTTTGTAATCTGTAATCATCTGCAAGCCCTGCCACATACGACGAACGTTGTAGCCGGTGTAATAGGAATCCACCTTTCTCCTATATTGTCCTTTTGCATGTTTGATGTCTTGGAGGTCGTAGCTCGATTTCCATGTCCCGTTCATTCTAAGCGGTAGCTCTAGCCTTTAGCCCAGCGCGGATATTGCCTGTATACCATGGTTTTTGGTTTGGATATGTTCCTATAGTCACTGTGGGGACGACATCGTCTATGCACTTATTGATGAAGCCCGTGATTGTTATGGTACATTGCTGAACGCTATCGGATGAATCCCGGAACATATCCCAGTCTGTATTAGCAAAACATCACTGGTACTTCCTGTTTGAGCTTTTGTTTGTAAACAGGAAGCAGGAGGATGGAGTCATGGTCAGATTTGTCAAAAGGAGGATGAGGGAGGGCCTTGTATGTGTTTCTGTGGGTAAAATAAAAGTGGTCTAGAGTTTTAGCGTGCCTAGTGGCGCAGGAGATGTGTTGGTAGAAGTGAGGTAGGATGGTTTTACGTTAACCTGCTTTAAAGTCTCCGCTCACCAGAAATGTTGCCTCTGGGTAAGCAGTTTCTTGTTTGTGTATGGCCCATACAGTTCGTTGAGTGCCAGAGTGATGTTGGCTTGTGGAGGAATGTAGACAGCAGTGATCCTTACCAATGAGAACTCTCTTGGTAGATAAAAAGGTCTGCAGCTTACCATGAGGTATTTTCTATATCAGGTGAGCAAAAGTTAGAGATTTCCACACTTGAAGCAGCACACCAGTTGTTATTTATGAAAAAACACATTCCACCTCCTTTCGATTTCCCCGAAGCTGCCGTCTGATCCTGCTGCTGCATGGAGAATCCACCGATAACTACGTGCATAGCGTCATCATCCAGCCACGTTTCAGGAAAACATATAATATTGCAGCTTTTCAAGTCTCTATGATAGGAGACTCTTGAACTAAGCTCATCCATTTTATTCTCGAGTGACTGGACATTTGCCAATTGAAGGGAGGGGAGTGCCTTTCAGTTCTCTTCTTCACCTTAATTTCACCAGGACTCCAAACAAACATTATCAAGAACGCCTAGCCCTAGCGTCACCATCTAAGTTAACTAGCAAGCTAGGCTGTTGGCTTATAAAAGATAAAAGAAAACTAAACTTGTTTTTATTAATTGCTCATACATTTAAATGGCTAGACAAATAGATGGCTAAAGTAGCCATCTAGCTAGGCTAATGTTGCTAACTAGCTAACCATGAGCTAGCTAGATAAGTGTACATTTAAAACTTGCCCAAGACAGTTCACAGAATTGTCAATTTAAACAACTTCAGCCAATTTATTAATTACAAAATGTTGCTAGCATTAGAAAGTTAATCCAGATTCTTACCTTTGCCTCGATTCGACAGTCTCGTCCAGATCATCATGGCCCTGGTGAGTGACGTGACGCTTGAGACAGGCATTTATAGTTCTGAATGATAGCTACATTAGCAGCTAATTAGCATTTCATGTTGGGGGGGGTAAATACAGTCTAATATATTGACAAAAGTCACCTTGTCCGAGAGAGATTTACACGGTTATCAAAATGTCACGCCAGGGTAAGCCTACACAAAACACAGTCCTTATTTGAAGTGTTTATAAAATCCACAATGGATCAAATGAATGGTTGGCAAACGGTTAGAACCATTTCTGTGTTTGACCACTTGGTTTTATGGGTATTATGACTCATACTTCTTCTTCTTCTTTGGTATTATGGCGGTCCATAAACAAATGTTATAGGTGCATGCCGTCACCTACCTTATTGGCTGTGTATCAGCCTACTATTCTGTAATATGAATTCATGATACTTTGTGAAAATAACCCTACACCCATTAAAACCTCAATCATTATTCCACTACTTTTGCCCTATCTGATCCTGCACCAGGCCAGCAGCCTGGGAGGACAGGACACTATTGTTCAAAACACCTTGTAACGCTTCTGCAGTAAAATCTCGTACACCCAAGTACTTCTCTGCAGCTGCCACAACAAAATCTATCCTCTGTGATTTTCATTCCATTCCTGCGGTACAGTTGACAACAATGGCCATGAACACCAAAAAAACAACCTTATTGAAGCACGTTATTCCTATCTCTCTTTATTAAACTCGTCCTACTCACAGGGATCCTTAGGATCCCTCACCCTGGACCCATCTTTTTTTCAAACAGAAATGTGCATCCTGTAGCACTAACTCCAAAAAGTTTTGGGACACTGTAAAGTCCATGGAGAATAAGAGCACCTCCTCCCAGCTACCCACTGCACTGAGGCTAGGAAACACTGTCACCACCGATAAATCTACGATAATCGAGAATTTCAATAAGCATTTTGCTACGGCTGGCCATGCTTTCCACCTGGCTACCCCTACCCCGGCCACCAGCTCTGCACCCTCCGCTGGCACGTGTATAACTACAACCACTTAGCAAGTCGGAAATTTCTAAATGTCCTAGTTCCGACTAGCACATGAACACGGCATTAACCATACTGTCTTTGGTAATATGGCGTTCACGTGCTAGTCGGAACTAAGAGACTTGTTTGTTGTCGTCGTAATGCAGCGTTAACAACAACTGGGACCTCGGAACTGGGAAATCTCTGACTTCCAACTTCAATGCATTCAAGACAACTGGGAACTCTCGAAAATTCGTTTTGAACGGTCATCCAACTCTGAATTCCAGGTCGGGAACTCATACCTCTTTCTAGAGCTCTGATATTCCAACCTGAATATCACTGACGTCATGATTCAACCTAGTTTTTTCCCCAAGTTCCTAGTTGTCTCGAAAGCACCATTACACATACACGTGCCACGTTCAACCAGTTAGCAAGTCGGACATTTCAGAGGGTCCATGATTTCCAGGATCTGTGGGACGTTACTACTCAATTAAAGTTTACATTTTAAATGGTTAAGGTAAGGGTTTCTGGTTAGGTCAGGGTTAGGGTAAGATTTAGGTTAGAGACGTCTGATCCCTGATAGCAAAAAACAATTTCGGAGTTTCCTAGTTCCAACTTCCGACTAGCACGTGAACGCAGCATTAAGACCATAAATACTCAAATAACAGTACAGTACAGTGTACACTTGTATTAGATAAAATACACCAGTACTGATGGAGTTACTTGTGGGCACACAGAAAAGTAAAGAAAAGCAGCTGCAAAAGCAAAGGTTTATAAGAATCTTTGGGGCATGTCATCTATATAGTAGCAAAAACCTCAACAAAATTGTACATGAACTGTAAACAAGTACAATAAAGTGATTTTGTTTTGAAGTGGACAACTTGTTTCTTATTTATAAGGAAGCGGAAGTCATTAAAAAAACTACTAGCTAAATCCTGTCATGTGATTACTGGTCGTCCTAGGAACGCATTCTAAGCAGCTGCGTATCATCCAATCAGATGGCAGCGCATTTGGAACGCAACGAATGAAATTCGAGTAAGCCAGGATTTAAACCACAGCGATTCACCTTTAGATATTGTGTGCAGTATTTCAGTGTATTCTCTTTCACTGAAACATCGGATCTTTCGAAATGGCTCAGCGTATGACCAGAGTAAGTTGTATTTTTCAGAATTGGTTTTGCATTAAGATATGTTTGGTTTAAAATAGCTTGTTGGGTTACGTTTGCATTTAGTTATATGCTTTAGTTTAGAGCTCAAATGTGGAGGAGTGAATCGCCTCGTGCCTCTGCAAAATGTTTGTCTTCTGCCTTTTCTGAAATTCTTGTTTACTCGTTCAGAATTCCATATCGTGTGTTCTATTTTTAATAATAAAACACGCTCTACAAGGCTTCCTTTTTTATTTGTGTTCCTGTAGAATCGCCTGGTTTCTTCAGAGAACCAAACTGCTCTGCCAGGCAAGGCAGTTCTGGGAACCAAGCCTACACTGAGACCACGAGCAGCGCTCGGCGAAATCGGAAATGTAGGAATCCCCAGACAGACTCTGAAAAAGGTGATTTGGTAAACTAAACTTCACAATGCATAGGTTGCAGGCTAACCTGCTTCTAGTACTAAAATACTGCGCTTCATTTTTATTCTACAGGATGCCAAGGCTGAACCCACAAAGGTGGTTGAGAGGAAGGCCAGCACACGGGTGCAGAAGGCCCCTGAGGTCCAACAACCAGAAAGAGTTGCTGTTGTCCCTGTTAAGCTGGAGGTTCAGGTGAGATTTCTGGGGCAAAGGGCAAGAATTTGGCTGCTTGTGATTTATTTGTAATCGCCTTCAATCTGCTCAACTCCATTCATGATTAACGTTAGACCTTGTTCACCACCATACCCCCATATTGAATACTAACGTTAATATGTTATTTTTTTTATCTGACAGGTTTTATCTGAGCCATTATCTCCCACACCAATGGAGACTTCTGGCTGTGCTCCCAATGAACTGTGCCAGGCCTTCTCTGATGTCTTACTTAATATTAAGGATGTGGATGCTGACGACTACGACAACCCCATGCTCTGCAGTGAATATGTGAAGGACATCTACAAATACCTCCAAAAACTTGAGGTTGGTGTATTATGTTTCTCAACTGAAAGCCACGTCCAGCAAATGTATTTTATTGTCCTGCATGTTCCTGTTGCTTACATGTCCCTCTGTGTCGTCTCCCCTCACAGGTTGATCAGGCTGTAAAACCCAAATATCTGGAGGGACAGGAAATTACAGGCAACATGCGTGCCATCCTCATTGATTGGCTCGTCCAGGTCCAAATCAAGTTCCGCCTGCTGCAGGAGACCATGTATATGACTGTGGGAATCATTGACCGCTTCCTTCAGGTAATAATTTCCTTGACCCACTATCCTAGCCATCCTGATCGGAAGTGACTGCAATGTAGCAGAAACGTCACCTAACCCACCAGTAAGCTTGCGCACTGACCACGTTTACATGTGCACAATATTCTGGATAGTAACTCATATCCCGCTTAAGGTCTTATTCGGGATAAGCTGTTTACGTGCACCTTTTGATATCCTGCTCACAAGTATCCATGAATACAGATTCCTAATTTTAAATTCATATAGGTTAAATGGAATGGTAACTGTAATATGGACACTGACTGTTGGCCTATAACCTCTCACATAATATATCTCTTGCAGAATTATGCATTTCTTGCAGTAAAATGATACACCAAGTATCACACACAAGTGGAGAAATATGATTTTCTTTCAGCAGCTATTGAGAATGCACATGTGACGTGTCATCTTTGACACTGTTATGCAAGCATACAGTATTTCAACCACATAAAATATGCACCCAAGACAACTGAAGTGTTATCAGAAATGTGTTCTCAGCTTTTAATGTCCTTAGCTGGGCAACCTGATTGGTCCTGTGCAAAATCTTCCCACTGTTTTGGCGTTATTGCGATTTCTCCCCGTCTGTAAACGATGTTGACTAGATTACTAATGCATTCTATCGATGTAAGACATTATTTTGGTGAGCACTACTTCATTTAGTTTTCTAGGGCAACACATTAAGACTGAGAAGCTGCATGTATCTAACTATAGTTGACAAACAACTGGCCTACCAAATGATGGCAATTATAAGCAGAAATTGTCTATATTAGGGCTGACAGTAGGCTATACGGTCCAGTATGGAGTATCAGCAAAATAAATAATGGCATATCTGAGCAGGTAGCTAGCTTAAAAAATAAAAGGGGGATTTTTGATGATCCAATGACAACCCCCATGATGTGCTAAACAGACTGCCGTAAACGGGATGAGATTTTTACGTGCCTCAGTATCCTGTCTAAGATCAGCATATCCGCGGCATCTTATCAGTTTTTCTCACAACCGGGATAAAAGCTTTTTTGGGTTATTGTAAACGGGGTGTGATTATGTGTAAACTGAATAATTGAGTATTCTGGCTAATAACGGGAAATTGGTGGGCAGACTTCAGATCAGGGGAGGGCAAGGAAATGGCTTGGACAATCACATAATTTAACCTATATTGTAAAATGTCCCGACTGACCCGCTCTCCAACAGGATAACCCAGTGCCCAAAAAACAGCTTCAGCTGGTTGGTGTGACTGCCATGTTCATTGCCTCCAAATACGAGGAGATGTACCCTCCAGAGATCGCAGACTTTGCATTTGTGACTGACCGGGCCTACACTACTGCCCAAATCAGGGACATGGAAATGAAGATCCTGAGGGTGCTGAAGTTCAGCTTTGGCCGCCCTCTCCCCCTCCAGTTCCTCAGAAGGGCCTCAAAGATTGGAGAGGTATACCAACCCCCTTCAACACATTTGTATTTCCTACATTCACACCAGTTATAGAATCAAAATGACTAATCTCTCTCCAGGTGACTGCTGAGCACCACACCCTGGCGAAGTACTTGGTGGAGCTCACCATGGTGGACTACGAGATGGTGCACTTCCCTCCCTCCCAGGTGGCCAGTGCAGCCTTCGCCCTCACCCTGAAGGTCTTCAACTGTGGTGAATGGGTAAGATGTCCTTCATAATTGCTGTTGAGATTTCTCTTTTCTGAGTGGCATCCACCATTTTTGAATTTGCTTATCTGGTCTCTGATCAGTGATTGTGGGGAAAGGAAGCCCTAGGTATATACCAGGTCACTGCTGCATCACTTTATCTTCTCACGTACTGCCTTTGTATCCTCTCCCCAGAGCTCCACACTGCAGCATTACATGAACTACACAGAAGACGCCCTGGTCCAGGTCATGCAGCACATAGCAAAAAATGTTGTGAAGGTGAACGAGGGACAAACTAAGCATATGGTGCGTAGAGGAACTGCCTTCTAATTAGTGAATGACATTTACTTAGTTTACAACTCTTTACATGCACCCAATGTTAAGACTTCAAGATCTTCTACAAAATGACCTGTCGCCCTAACTTTTCTTTTGCAGGCAGTTAAGAATAAGTACTCTAGTCAGAAGCAGATGAGAATCGCCACCATTTCACAGTTGAAGTCTTCGCTGATCAAGGACCTTGCAAAGCAACTTACCCTATGAGATGCCTGGCAGCACTGCTGATTGTTCTGTACAGAATGTATGTAACTTATGTGGTTTTAACAATTATGGGAGAAACATTGGTGTTGGGTAATGTACAGCTTGTTTAGCCCTTTCTAGTAATTAAATGCTTTGTCTTAAAGTAGTTTCGGTCTACCATCAATGTAATGTGTATATGATCAAGACTGTATATTCAAGTAATGCCAATAAACATTTTAACATTTTAAATTCCTTGTTTAGAATTGTGCTTTTCTTTATATGGACACTTCATCATTCATTTGAAGGGATTTGTATTGCACTACTTGGTCTTGTAACTGCTAGCCTCCACTAGAGGGAGGTAGTGCTTTGGTTATTGTCCTGTCTTGGTCAATGACTGTCTAGTGCTCTTCTAGAGTAGTTCTGACATGCCCACAACTTGCATGTGACATGCAGCTAATTTCCTTTATTGATGCATGCATGGCACACAAGATTTAGCTAGTTTGCTTTTGAGGAATGCAACTGCTTGTGACACTTGACGGGCTTAGCGGGGAAATTGCAATTCAGAGTTCATTACTGGTGTTCACATGCATTTAAGATACCCCAGCTGTTGAAAGCTCTTTGCTGGCTTCACATGTGGCTGTCCTGGCCCAGAAAAAGCTACTCTTTTTCAAGGCCTCCACTGCAGTCTTAAGGAGCTTCTGCAGCTATTCAGGTCAGATACATTCCACTGCTCATGCTGGGGCAACAAGTACTTAGTGGTGCCCCATTCTGGCTCCTGAGCCAAGTAGACATGTCTTTAAATGAACATGGGTCCATCACTTGTCAATGTGCAGTCATTTTCTTTTGTAACAGACTCATTTTCTTAGTGGATGGGCTTTGAAAACAAGGTGTCAACTGCATGATCTGATTCCGTAGTCTTAACTGTTCATAAATCCTAATTCCAAGTGGCTGTAGATTAAGCAGTCTAATTCCATTCATTTTCTAACAGTAAAATACACTTCCTACACACCCAGTTACTGTAACAGCCATTCTAATGAGTTTAGCCTACCCTTTGAACCCACAGATTCCAGTTTAGGAACAATGTCACCGGTCTTATTTCTGGCACTGCTTTTTGCTGTCGTGGATATTTTTACTAAGGGGCTCCATTGTAGACTAAGACCTACGTGACTATTCTCGGAATAGGAGGATCCCATTAAAAGAGGCAGATGCACAGGACTCATAACCCGTCCTGGAGCAAGCAAGCGGCGTCAACTACAATTGATAACATCAAGGCTAATAGACACTGCCCATCCACAGCTGCGGCCTGCAATGAGACCCACGAGGGGATTCGAAGACCTTATGCTGTTCAAGACCACCTGTCATCCCACAGAGGCCCCTCACTGTATCCATAATGATCATAGGCCATCAATACATCTGCTGACAGCTCTCAAACCGTTTGTTGGACAACAGCTTGGCAACATACTGTGATAAGCTGTCACCAAATGAGAAATATTTCAGTCATTTTATTATTTGGCATTCAACTTAGTTTACTGTACAGATCACATTGCCAGATCCTGATATTTTCTCTGTCCAAATTAACACCATTTTTATACCAAGCAACACTCACTGAAATATATATTTGTTGGAGAATTTAGAACACATGCAAAGTGGAGGAAAACAATTTCTAATGATCCCCTTTAGAAGACAATTAGGACCTCCGCTTATATATATATATATATTTTGCCTACCTGCTGTCATATGCAGAGGGGATGTGTTAAAGAGCATCTATAGGTTAATATTTTTTGCTCTACCTTCTGCTGCTCTTCATAGGGACAGATGATAATTAGTCTGTTACCCTGGAAAGCTGTGCTTTTAAACCCGGCTCATGCTGAGAACTCATGCTTGAAGGCTGAGGTCATGACTGGGCAGCAAGATCAGTTTACAAGACGGATTCCTTCTGTGGAGCTTGAAACCATATGGTTGAAGCAGCCTGGACCCCTGGATATTTGGCCTTTAGCTCTTTTGTGGACATTTCATGAAAAGCAGTTGTAGGGGAAAGTGGGGTAAGTGGGGTAAGAAACCATACAACATGTATAATTTTACCAAATTTAGGAAGAGGTCATCATTTCATGGAGTCTGTGAAGGAAGAAAACACATGGAAAAAGTGGTAAGCAGGTTCGGTAAAAAAACTAACAGATTTTCACCAAGTCAAATGAATTTATTGTGTTAGAGGTTTCATGATGCTTTTATCTAAACCAAAGTAGATAATTTAAAGATTTTTCTATACATCAGTTGGGGTCTCTATAAGCTTCAATATGAGGTCCTAAACCTAGCATGAACGTGAATTCTGATTATTTCCAGGGATACACAACATCCTGAAATATATGTGGATATCTTTGTTAGAAAGAATTTCCCTAGACGGAGTGATGCTGAATGTAAAAAATTGCTAAATTTACCCAAATCTCCCGTATGACATAGTGGAATAGCAGATCGAAAAAGATCAGAAATGAGATGAGTGACCACGCAACTGTAGTGTTGAATTACCTCTCACTCATTAACCTGTGTATTATTGTTTGAATAGTGAATAACAACCATATACCATATGTCAAAACTGGATTTATGATTTGTGAAGTTCACACTTGGAATGCCCCAGAATTACATCAAATTACACACTCTGATGAGATCTTAAAGACACTTTTGGGATAATCCTTTTTCAAACATATTCAATCAACACTAAGGCACAAAAACTAATGTCATATTCTATTTTTATTCAAGCCCTCCTCAATAAATGAATTCAAGAGTCAGGATTGAGGTCCAGAAAGAATGGAAAACTTGGCCTCAGAAACCCCTTTCAGATTTCTGAGATAAACTCCCCCAAAGTTGAATTGTCCAAGACCAGAGTCGAAAGTTTGGAAGTGTTTCTCAGTCTAAACATTATCCGGGATGGTCAGTGCACCCTTCAAAATGAGTCAATATACATTCTCAATTCACATCCACTGTGCATGTGTCTCAATTCAATAATGACAAAGTCAAACAAACACAGCCCCACAGAGGTGATGTTAGCGTTTCTGTGGGGTGCTAATAGGTACGCAGCTGGCAACCGGACTGAAGTTTCTGGGCCTGAAAGTGAAGCACAAATAAATACATTCATTTTCACAATTTATAGATTTAAAAAAAAATCTGTGTACTTCCTGAACTTTACCGACCTTTGCTGCTCAATGGCATGTGAAGGAAAGAAAGGCTCCTATTGTGGCCTGAACATTGGTCTGTTTCAACCAGGTGTGAAAAGGCATCAGTCCTTGGTTCATTCCAATTTACTGAGCAGAACTTTCCTCTGACCACGTAACCTCTCTGTGTTAGAATTGAACGGCAACAGCTCTTTCACCCTCTTTACCCAACCATGTTCATACCGTCACATTTGTTGAATAAATTGTACAACATTTATCCTTATACTGCACATTTTCTGACTAAACCAAACCCACTGTTTGTTTGTTGCATTTGCTCTAAGAACTGAGAACTTCCCAACTCATCTGACTTTGTAACACAACAGATAAATTGGTAACAAAGTATTTACATAGTTATTATCTTGTGAAAAATGGCTACGCTGTTATCATTGTATAAAGTTGATGATAGTGCCATGAACTTTATAATTGATCAGTCAAATCAGATCAATTGTAATATGCTTTGTTTCTCAATTTCTATCCATAAAAATGTGATACATTGGCACTGTGTTGCAATTGTGCTAATGCCTGTTTTGCAAGTTAACATGGCTGCGTTTACAAAGGCAATTTTTTCACTAATTGGTATTTTTACCAATCAGATCAGCTCTGAAAAAGATCTGCTGTGAAAAGATCTGATGTGATTGGTCAAAAGACCAATTAATGGAAAAAATATCAGAATTGGGCTGGCTGCCTGTGTAGATGCAGCCTATCTGTCACGGTTTCGGCCGAGGCTGCTCCTCCTCCTTGCTCGGGCAGGCTTCGGCGGTCGTCGTCCCCGGAGTACTAGCTATCACCGTTTGATGTTTTCGATGTTTGATTGGTTTTGTCTGATTGTGTACACCTGTTTCCTTTTTTGGTTGATTATGTCTCCTATAAGTTCTCGCTTTGTTAGTCATGTGTTGTGTGTTATTGTTCGCCTGTCTACTGGTGCGGCTCGTCATTTTGTATTTTGTTATATTCCGGTCGTCGCACTGTATTTGTTTTCGTGCGCCTTGGATATCCTGTGTTTTGCGCACTGTTGCGCATAGTCCGCCTCCTATGTTGTTGAGGCCAGGATCTGTTTATTTTGTGATCAGTAAAGTTGGTTAGTCTGACCTTCTGTGTCCTGCGTGTGACTCCTCCACCACATCCACATCAGCCGGCTCTGATAGAATAACACACCATATGGAGTCAGCAGGAGCAGCAGCAGCACCCAAGTCTTTGGAGGAGCGCGTCCGCGGGCAGGACGATCGGATCCATCAACTCGGGACTGCCCTGCAGGACGTAATTAACACTCTGCACCGATGGGAGATCAGAGGGGTACCCACGCCTCCGCCTACCCTACCATCACCATCGGTCAGTCCTCCCATCGGTGTTCCGGAACCCAGTGGGATTCGGCTCTCGCTCCCGAGGGCGTATGATGGCACTGCTGCCGGGTGTCAGGGGTTCCTCCTGCCGGTGCCCTCGGGACACGAGAGCATCTCCGCCCTCATCTCCTGTCTCACCGGCAAGGCGTTGGAGTGGGCCAACGCCGAATGGAGGAGGATAGACGCTGCTACCATCACCTACGCAGAGTTCTCCCGCCGCTTCAGGGCCGTGTTCGACCATCCACCTGAGGGGAAAGCGGCGGGGGAGCGTCTATTCTACCTCCGACGGGGGAAGAGGAGCGCACAGGAGTTCGCCCTGGAGTTCCAGACTCTAGCGGCGGATGCAGGGTGGAATGAGCGGGCCCTCATCGACCACTATCGATGTTGTCTACGGGAGGACGTCCGTCGAGAGTTGGCCTGCAGGGATGCCCACCTCACCTTCGACCAGCTGGTGGACATGTCCATCCGGCTTGACACCCTGCTGGCAACCAGCGGACGTTCCGAGTGGGGGTCGTCCATTCCACCCTCCAGCACCTCCGAGCCGAGCCCTATGGAGCTCGGAGGTGCTGGCGCTAGAGAGAGGAGGAGGAGGAGCCCGAGGGGGGCTGTCCCCTGCACCAACTGTGGCCGTGGAGGGCACACTGTGGCTAGGTGCTGGGGAGGGTCTCCTAGGGGAGAGGACAACAGGCAACGCACTGGGGAGTCATTCCAGGTGAGTAGGCGTCCCACTTACCCTAGCTCTCTGTTGTGCACGTCTGTTTACCTGTACATTTTCCACAGGTTGCACCTCATTCCCAGCATAAGGCGCTAGTAGATTCAGGCGCAGCTGGGAATTTTGTTGATCAACATTTTTGTTTAAAACTAGGAATTCCCCTTCTTCCTGTCGACGCCCCATTTCCTGTCCATGCTTTAGACAGCCGTCCATTGGGATCGGGGTTGATTAGGGAAGTCACCGCGCCACTTAGGATGAGGACGCAGGGGGGTCATGAGGAAACTATTCAGCTATATCTGATTGACTCTCCTGCGTATCCGGTGGTGTTGGGGCTTCCCTGGTTGATTACCCATAATCCTTCTATTTCGTGGCAACAGAGGGCTCTTAAGGAGTGGTCTGCCCAGTGTGTGGGGCGATGTCTAGGTGTTTCCGTGGGGGCGACCTCGGTGGAGAGTCCAAACCAGGTGCCCGCACTGCGCATTCCCCCTGAGTATGAGGATTTGGCAATCGTGTTCAGTAAATCGAGGGCGACGCAGTTGCCTCCTCCTAGGCAGGGGGATTGTGCGATAGATCTCCAGGCAGGAGCAGCGCTTCCACGGAGCCATGTGTATCCTCTGTCTCAAGAGGAGAAGAGAGCTATGGAGACTTACATAGCCGAATCTCTGAGACAAGGATACATACGGCCATCCACTTCCCCTGCGTCCTCAAGCTTCTTTTTTGTGAAGAAGAAGGATGGAGGTTTGCACCCGTGCATTGATTACCGTAGTCTCAATCAGATCACGGTGAAATACAGTTATCCACTCCCTCTGATTGCGACTATGACGGAGTCATTGCACGGGGCGCGTTTCTTCACAAAACTAGATCTCAGGAGCGCATACAACTTGGTGCGCATTAGAGGGGGCGATGAATGGAAGACAGCATTTAGTACCACCTCAGGTCATTACGAGTATCTCGTCATGCCATACGGGTTGATGAACGCTCCTTCAGTCTTCCAATCCTTCGTGGATGAGATCTTCAGGGAGATGCAGGGGCAGGGTGTGGTCGTGTACATAGATGACATTCTTGTGTACTCATCTACCCGAGCCGAGCATGTAGCCCTGGTGCGCCGAGTGTTGAGGAGGCTGTTGGAGCACGACCTGTATGTCAAGGCAGAGAAATGTCTGTTTTTCCAGGAGTCGATCTCCTTTTTGGGTTATCAGTTGTCTGCGTCAGGGGTGAAGATGGAGGTTGACCGAGTGTCAGCCGTGCATAATTGGCAAACTCCAACCACTGTTAAAGAGGTGCAGCAGTTTTTGGGGTTTGCAAATTACTACCGGAGGTTTATCCGGGGTTTTGGACAGGTGGCAGCTCCCATAACGTCTCTGTTGAAGGGGGGTCTGGTGCGTTTGCAGTGGTCAGCCGAGGCGGACAGGGCTTTTGGGAGACTGAAGGACCTGTTTACTTCGGCTCCGGTGCTGGCGCATCCGGATCCCGCTTTACCATTTCAGGTAGAGGTTGACGCGTCAGAGGCCGGTATTGGGGCCGTACTTTCGCAACGGTCCAGCACGCCACCTAAACTCCGCCCCTGTGCTTTTTACTCCAAAAAGCTCAGCCCGGCGGAGCGAAATTATGACGTAGGGGACAGGGAGCTGTTAGCCGTGGTACAGGCCCTAAAGGTGTGGAGGCATTGGCTTGAGGGGGCTCAACACCCTTTTTCTCATTTTGACTGACCACCGTAACCTGGAGTACATCCGGGCAGCTAGGAGATTGAACCCTTGCCAGGCGCGGTGGAACATGTTTTTTAGCCCGGGTTCGTATTTAAGATCACGTACATCCCTGGGTCCCAGAACGGTAAGGCAGACGCACTGTCTCGGCGGTATGACACAGAGGGAGAGGTCCGTTGAGCCCACTCCCATACTGCCGGAGTCTTGTCTGGTGGCACCGGTAGTGTGGGAGGTCGATGCTGAAATCGAGGGGGCGTTGCGTGCACCGACCCTAGTCCTCCACAGTGCCCGGTGGGTCGGACGTCACGTTCCGCTCGAGGTTCGGGATCGACTGATATATTGGGCTCACACGTCACCCTCCTCTGGACATCCTGGTATTGGCCGGACTGTGCACTGCCTTAGCGCTAAGTACTGGTGGCCAACGTTAGCCAGGGATGTGAGGGTTTATATCTCCTCCTGCTCGGTGTGCGCCCAGTGTAAGGCGCCTAGACACCTGCCCAGGGGAAAGTTACAACCCCTGCCCGTTCCACAACGACCATGGTCTCACCACTCGGTGGATTTCGTCACAGACCTTCCCCCCTCGCAGGGGAATACTACTATACTGGTCGTTGTGGATCGGTTCTCTAAGGCCTGCCGTCTGCTCCCAATGCCGGGTCTTCCTACTGCCCTACAGACCGCCGAAGCACTATTCACCCACGTTTTCCGGCACTACGGGGTACCCGAGGATATAGTGTCTGATCGAGGTCCCCAGTTTACCTCCAGAGTCTGGAGGGCGTTTATGGAGCGTTTGGGGGTCTCGGTGAGCCTGACCTCGGGTTACCACCCGGAGAGTAATGGGCAGGTGGAACGTGTGAACCAGGATGTGGGTAGGTTTCTTAGATCGTATTGCCAGGGCCGGCCGGAGGAGTGGGCGAGGTATGTCCCCTGGGCCGAGATGGCCCAGAACTCTCTCCGCCACTCCTCAACCAATCTAACCCCTTTCCAATGTGTGTTAGGTTACCAGCCGGTTCTGGCACCGTGGCAGCAGAGACAGATCGAGGCTCCTGCGGTGGATGAGTGGGTGCGGCGCTCGGAGGAGACGTGGAACACTGCACACGTCCACTTGCAGCGGGCCATCCGTCGTCAGAAAGTGAGCGCCGATCTCCACCACAGTGAGGGGCCGGTGTACGCACCTGGTGATCGAGTCTGGCTCTCTACCAGAAACCTGCCCCTCCACCTGCCCTGCCGGAAACTGGGTCGGCGGTTTGTGGGGCCTTTTAAAGTCCTGAGAAGATTGAACGAAACGAGGTGTCTTACAGGTTACAACTGCCTGATGATTATCGTATTAACCCCTCGTTCCATGTGTCTCTTCTCAGGCCGGTGGTAGTTGGTCCACTCCAGGACGATGAGATAAGAGAGACTCCTCCGCCCCCACTGGACATCGAGGGGGCTCCGGCGTACACAGTTCGGTCCATCTTGGATTCGAGACGTCGGATGGGGGGTCTCCAATATCTCGTGGAGTGGGAGGGGTACGGTCCGGAGGAACGGTGCTGGGTGCCGAGGAGAGATATCCTAGACCCGTCCCTCCTGACGGAGTTCCACCGTGGACAACCTACGCGCCCTGCTCCGCATCCTCCTGGTCGTCCCTGAGGCCGGGGTCGGCGCACGGCTGGTACCGCGCGTCCTCCTTGCTCGGGCAGGCTTCGGCGGTCGTCGTCCCCGGAGTACTAGCTATCACTGTTTGATGTTTTCGATGTTTGTTTGGTTTTGTCTGATTGTGTACACCTGTTTCCTTTTTTGGTTGATTATGTCTCCTATAAGTTCTCGCTTTGTTAGTCATGTGTTGTGTGTTATTGTTCGCCTGTCTACTGGTGCGGCTCGTCATTTTGTATTTTGTTATATTCCGGTCGTCGCACTGTATTTGTTTTCGTGCGCCTTGGATATCCTGTGTTTTGCGCACTGTTGCGCATAGTCCGCCTCCTATGTTGTTGAGGCCAGGATCTGTTTATTTTGTGATCAGTAAAGTTGGTTAGTCTGAGCTTCTGTGTCCTGCGTGTGACTCCTCCACCACATCCACATCAGCCGGCTCTGATAGAATAACACACCATATGGAGTCAGCAGGAGCAGCAGCAGCACCCAAGTCTTTGGAGGAGCGCGTCCGCGGGCAGGACGATCGGATCCATCAACTCGGGACTGCCCTGCAGGACGTAATTAACACTCTGCACCGATGGGAGATCAGAGGGGTACCCACGCCTCCGCCTACCCTACCATCACCATCGGTCAGTCCTCCCATCGGTGTTCGGAACCCAGTGGGATTCGGCTCTCGCTCCCGAGGGCGTATGATGGCACTGCTGCCGGGTGTCAGGGGTTCCTCCTGCCGGTGCCCTCGGGACACGAGCATCTCCGCCCTCATCTCCTGTCTCACCGGCAAGGCGTTGGAGTGGGCCAACGCCCGAATGGAGGAGGATAGACGCTGCTACCATCACCTACGCAGAGTTCTCCCGCCGCTTCAGGGCCGTGTTCGACCATCCACCTGAGGGGAAAGCGGCGGGGGAGCGTCTATTCTACCTCCGACGGGGGAAGAGGAGCGCACAGGAGTTCGCCCTGGAGTTCCAGACTCTAGCGGCGGATGCAGGGTGGAATGAGCGGGCCCTCATCGACCACTATCGATGTTGTCTACGGGAGGACGTCCGTCGAGGAGTTGGCCTGCAGGGATGCCCACCTCACCTTCGACCAGCTGGTGGACATGTCCATCCGGCTTGACACCCTGCTGGCAACCAGCGGGACGTTCCGAGTGGGGGTCGTCCATTCCACCCTCCAGCACCTCCGAGCCGAGCCCTATGGAGCTCGGAGGTGCTGGCGCTAGAGAGAGGAGGAGGAGGAGCCCGAGGGGGCTGTCCCCTGCACCAACTGTGGCCGTGGAGGGCACACTGTGGCTAGGTGCTGGGAGGGTCTCCTAGGGGAGAGGACACAGGCAACGACTGAGTCATTCCAGGTGGTAGGCGTCCCACTTACCCTAGCTCTCTGTTGTGCACGTCTGTTTACCTGTACATTTTCCACAGGTTGCACCTCATTCCCAGCATAAGGCGCTAGTAGATTCAGGCGCAGCTGGGAATTTTGTTGATCAACATTTTGTTTAAAACTAGGAATTCCCCTTCTTCCTGTCGACGCCCCATTTCCTGTCCATGCTTTAGACAGCCGTCCATTGGGATCGGGGTTGATTAGGGAAGTCACCGCGCCACTTAGGATGAGGGCGCGGGGGGTCATGAGGAAACTATTCAGCTATATCTGATTGACTCTCCTGCGTATCCGGTGGTGTTGGGGCTTCCCTGGTTGATTACCCATAATCCTTCTATTTCGTGGCAACAGAGGGCTCTTAAGGAGTGGTCTGCCCAGTGTGTGGGGCGATGTCTAGGTGTTTCCGTGGGGGCGACCTCGGTGGAGAGTCCAAACCAGGTGCCCGCACTGCGCATTCCCCCTGAGTATGAGGATTTGGCAATCGTGTTCAGTAAATCGAGGGCGACGCAGTTGCCTCCTCCTAGGCAGGGGGATTGTGCGATAGATCTCCAGGCAGGAGCAGCGCTTCCACGGAGCCATGTGTATCCTCTGTCTCAAGAGGAGAAGAGAGCTATGGAGACTTACATAGCCGAATCTCTGAGACAAGGATACATACGGCCATCCACTTCCCCCTGCGTCCTCCAAGCTTCTTTTTGTGAAGAAGAAGGATGGAGGTTTGCACCCGTGCATTGATTACCGTAGTCTCAATCAGATCACGGTGAAATACAGTTATCCACTCCCTCTGATTGCGACTATGACGGAGTCATTGCACGGGCGCGTTTCTTCACAAAACTAGATCTCAGGAGCGCATACAACTTGGTGCGCATTAGAGGGGGCGATGAATGGAAGACAGCATTTAGTACCACCTCAGGTCATTACGAGTATCTCGTCATGCCATACGGGTTGATGAACGCTCCTTCAGTCTTCCAATCCTTCGTGGATGAGATCTTCAGGGAGATGCAGGGGCAGGGTGTGGTCGTGTACATAGATGACATTCTTGTGTACTCATCTACCCGAGCCGAGCATGTAGCCCTGGTGCGCCGAGTGTTGAGGAGGCTGTTGGAGCACGACCTGTATGTCAAGGCAGAGAAATGTCTGTTTTTCCAGGAGTCGATCTCCTTTTTGGGTTATCAGTTGTCTGCGTCAGGGGTGAAGATGGAGGTTGACCGAGTGTCAGCCGTGCATAATTGGCAAACTCCAACCACTGTTAAAGAGGTGCAGCAGTTTTTGGGGGTTTGCAAATTACTACCGGAGGTTTATCCGGGGTTTTGGACAGGTGGCAGCTCCCATAACGTCTCTGTTGAAGGGGGTCTGGTGCGTTTGCAGTGGTCAGCCGAGGCGGACAGGGCTTTTGGGGAGACTGAAGGACCTGTTTACTTCGGCTCCGGTGCTGGCGCATCCGGATCCCGCTTTACCATTTCAGGTAGAGGTTGACGCGTCAGAGGCCGGTATTGGGGCCGTACTTTGCAACGGTCCAGCACGCCACCTAAACTCCGCCCCTGTGCTTTTACTCCAAAAGCTCAGCCCGTGGGAGCGAAATTATGACGTAGGGGACAGGGAGCTGTTAGCCGTGGTACAGGCCCTAAAGGTGTGGAGGCATTGGCTTGAGGGGGCTCAACACCCTTTTCTCATTTTGACTGACCACCGTAACCTGGAGTACATCCGGGCAGCTAGGAGATTGAACCCCTTGCCAGGCGCGGTGGAACATGTTTTTAGCCCGGTTCGTATTGCAGATCACGTACATCCCTGGGTCCCAGAACGGTAAGGCAGACGCACTGTCTCGGCGGTATGACACAGAGGAGAGGTCCGTTGAGCCCACTCCCATACTGCCGGAGTCTTGTCTGGTGGCACCGGTAGTGTGGGAGGTCGATGCTGAAATCGAGGGGGCGTTGCGTACCGACCCTAGTCCTCCACAGTGCCCGGTGGGTCGGACGTCGTTCCGCTCGAGGTTCGGGATCGACTGATATATTGGGCTCACACGTCACCCTCCTCTGGACATCCTGGTATTGGCCGGACTGTGCACTGCCTTAGCGCTAAGTACTGGTGGCCAACGTTAGCCAGGGATGTGAGGGTTTATATCTCCTCCTGCTCGGTGTGCGCCCAGTGTAAGGCGCCTAGACACCTGCCCAGGGGAAAGTTACAACCCCTGCCCGTTCCACAACGACCATGGTCTCACCACTCGGTGGATTTCGTCACAGACCTTCCCCCCTCGCAGGGGAATACTACTATACTGGTCGTTGTGGATCGGTTCTCTAAGGCCTGCCGTCTGCTCCCAATGCCGGGTCTTCCTACTGCCCTACAGACCGCGAAGCACTATTCACCCACGTTTTCCGGCACTACGGGGTACCCGAGGATATAGTGTCTGATCGAGGTCCCCAGTTTACCTCCAGAGTCTGGAGGGCGTTTATGGAGCGTTTGGGGGTCTCGGTGAGCCTGACCTCGGGTTACCACCCGGAGAGTAATGGGCAGGTGGAACGTGTGAACCAGGATGTGGGTAGGTTTCTTAGATCGTATTGCCAGGGCCGGCCGGAGAGTGGGCGAGGTATGTCCCCTGGGCCGAGATGGCCCAGAACTCTCTCCCGCCACTCCTCAACCAATCTAACCCCTTTCCAATGTGTGTTAGGTTACCAGCCGGTTCTGGCACCGTGGCAGCAGAGACAGATCGAGGCTCCTGCGGTGGATGAGTGGGTGCGGCGCTCGGAGGAGACGTGGAACACTGCACACGTCCACTTGCAGCGGGCCATCCGTCGTCAGAAAGTGAGCGCCGATCTCCACCACAGTGAGGGCGGTGTACGCACCTGGTGATCGAGTCTGGCTCTCTACCAGAAACCTGCCCCTCCACCTGCCCTGCACGGAAACTGGGTCGGGCGGTTTGTGGGGCCTTTTAAAGTCCTGAGAAGATTGAACGAAACGAGGTGTCTTACAGGTTACAACTGCCTGATGATTATCGTATTAACCCCTCGTTCCATGTGTCTCTTCTCAGGCCGGTGGTAGTTGGTCCACTCCAGGACGATGAGATAAGAGAGACTCCTCCGCCCCCACTGGACATCGAGGGGGCTCCGGCGTACACAGTTCGGTCCATCTTGGATTCGAGACGTCGGATGGGGGTCTCCAATATCTCGTGGAGTGGGAGGGGTGCAGTCCGGAGGAACGGTGCTGGGTGCCGAGGAGAGACATCCTAGACCCGTCCCTCCTGACGGAGTTCCACCGTGGACAACCTACGCGCCCTGCTCCGCATCCTCCTGGTCGTCCCTGAGGCCGGGGTCGGCGCACGGCTGGTACCGCGCGTCCTCCTTGCTCGGGCAGGCTTCGGCGGTCGTCGTCCCCGGAGTACTAGCTATCACTGTTTGATGTTTTCGATGTTTGTTTGGTTTTGTCTGATTGTGTACACCTGTTTCCTTTTTTGGTTGATTATGTCTCCTATAAGTTCTCGCTTTGTTAGTCATGTGTTGTGTGTTATTGTTCGCCTGTCTACTGGTGCGGCTCGTCATTTTGTATTTTGTTATATTCCGGTCGTCGCACTGTATTTGTTTTCGTGCGCCTTGGATATCCTGTGTTTTGCGCACTGTTGCGCATAGTCCGCCTCCTATGTTGTTGAGGCCAGGATCTGTTTATTTTGTGATCAGTAAAGTTGGTTAGTCTGAGCTTCTGTGTCCTGTGTGTGACTCCTCCACCACATCCACATCAGCCGGCTCTGACACTATCACTCCCTTACTATTGTGAGTCGAATCATACCGTTACTTAGTAATTGTCAAATTTTTGGGGATTAATGCCAATGTACTTTGTTTATGTTTTGATTTGACTATATATTAAATAATGAGACCAAGATTGCCTGTAACTCTTGTTTTACTTGGTGCTTTTAAAACCAACAAATGTTTTTCTTCATTCTTGGAACCACTGGCTTTTGCAATATGACTACATCAAGAAACCTTTAATGGAAAACAGTTTACAACAAGATTTTTATCAGCCGGGACTATAGCTATTGTTTGTGTATGTCTTACGCTTGTACAATATTGATCACTTCATGACAATTCCAGCTGGGGGTTTTCTGCAAACTGGCCTTGAACCTGGAATGAACCCTCTTATCAAGCAGAAGGTTTAAATCAAGTGCAGAATCTGACGGGAAATGGCAGATTCCAAAACATATCTTTCTATACTATCAGTCTATCACCACCATATAATCTATGCTCAAGATAGATCCACTCTTCATTCCCAAAACCATATTTCCACCCCAATCCCTATACATGATTTATGAATTTTCTCATCTGAATATCTATATTCCAGACTGGCTTTGACACATACACCACAATGTGAATGAGCTGTTGGCTCTGACTTCGTAGGATTTCAATTCTACCACATATTGAAACCATGGTTTAAAAGGCCCCAGATGTAGCCGGAAGTCTATGGGGAGTGATGTAAAGATTCTGCATGATTGCTCTTTCATCATGTTGCGAGAGCAGGCTGCAAGATGCTGTAATTTGACCTTGGTGAATCAGTCAGCCAAGCTAACACTTCTCCAGTCATGTTATAAATCTTTAGGGCATGTCGGGAGGAGGGGGAGGCTGATGCTGACACAATGTAAATCTACTTCTGGGGTCACTTGACCATCTCTGATGTTGTTGTGAATGTGTGTGGCAGTGGATTCGCTGAGAAGGCCATTGCACCTGGACAATGTTTCTGTGAGTTTGCTCACCAACCAAAATCCATTCTTAAGAGAACAGCTGTCCATGCATCATCATAATTTTATCATGACTTTGAATTGACCCGAATGAGACAACACAATCCATTACCCGTTTCCTTACATTACATGTTGGAGAATTAAATTGATGAATATGTCCTCGTAAAATTATTTCAGTGAAAGTTTACTAGCATCATCTGGGATTACATTGTTATAAGAGCAGTGTGTTTTTTTTGTTTTTTTATTTAATTTTGTATCCCCTTTATTACTTTCCAACCCCACCACCCTTTCCCTAATTTGAGTAAACTAGTGAACAACAATGCTTAGGCCTCTACTTCCAGCTTATACTTACTATATACATTTTATGGACACAGTCAATTTTACAATAATTATATTTTGTTTGTATTTTCTCCTGAACTTCTTCTACTCTCAACCTCTCCGATCATTTTCATGATGTCCATCTGGTTTGCTTCTATATGCCATATCTTTCTAACTGTGCTCTTTCACAAAAGCTCCTAACCTACAACCAGTGTGTTTGTGTAGTTAATTTCTACCCCAAAGCTCACCAAAACGCTGTGTAGACACACTGCTGAGTAAGCACTTCCACAAATTGGAATGGGAGGGACCCTCATTTTTCTTTTTCTTTCACCTTACAAGAAAAGTAGGTAATTCCCTACAAAAGATAATCCATTACTATCAACATGATTAAGCTCTTGAGATTTTCTACATTCTTCATCTGTCATCATTCTCTCAGAAATTACCTTGAGTTTATATGCCAATATGATCTCCTTCATTAATAAACAATTCTCTCAAAGACTCTTTCAGTTTGAGTCGTTCAGTATAATATAAAGGTACTTAACCTTGTAGGAATAGCTCATCCCCTTTCCATGAGGAAGTTGTGTGTGAATATTGTCACAGATGGCTCTTCGCTCTGACCAGGACATGAATGGTATATGACTCTGAGTGAATCAACACAAATCATTTATTAGCTGTTTGTTTTGCTCATTGGAATACAACAGAATATGGGAAACTAATTCACCCATAGGTGGAATTGCCACGGGGGATGGGGGGACATGTCCCCCCCAAAGTTCAGAACAGGTGGTTTCTTATCACAACACAACTGATTGTCTCAAACGCATTAAGAAGGAAAGGAATTCCACAAATTAACTTTTAACAAGGCACACCTGTTAATTGAAATGCATTCCAGGTGACTACCTCATGAAGCTGATTGAGAGAATGCCAAGAGTGTGCAAAGCTGTCATCAAGGCAAAGAGTGGCTACTTTGAAGAATCTCAAATATAAAATATATTTTGATTAGTTTAACACTTTTTTGGTTACTACATGATTCCATATGTGTTATTTCATAGTTTTGATGTCTTCACTATTATTCTACAATGTAGAAAATAGTAAAAATAAAGAAAAACCCTTGAATGAGTAGGTGTGTCCAACCTTTTGACTGGTACTGTATATACAGTGGGGAGAACAAGTATTTGATACACTGCCGATTTTGCAGGTTTTCCTACTTACAAAGCATGTAGAGGTCTGTAATTTTTATCATATGTACACTTCAACTGTGAGAGACGGAATCTAAAACAAAAATCCAGAAAATCACATTGTATGATTTTTAAGTAAATAATTTGCATTTTATTGCATGACATAAGTATTTGATACATCAGAAAAGCAGAACTTAATATTTGGTACAGAAACCTTTGTTTGCAATTACAGAGATCATACGTTTCCTGTAGGTCTTGACCAGGTTTGCACACACTGCAGCAGGGATTTTTGGCCCACTCCTCCATACAGACCTTCTCCAGATCCTTCAGGTTTCGGGGCTGTCGCTGGGCAATACGGACTTTCAGCTCCCTCCAAATATTTTCTATTGGGTTCAGGTCTGGAGACTGGCTAGGCCACTCCAGGACCTTGAGATGCTTCTTACGGAGCCACTCCTTAGTTGCCCTGGCTGTGTGTTTCGGGTCGTTGTCATGCTGGAAGACTCCAGCCACGACCCATCTTCAATGCTCTTACTGAGGAAGGAGGTTGTTGGCCAAGATCTCGCAATACATGGCCCCATCCATCCTCCCCTCAATACGGTGCAGTCGTCCTGTCCCCCTTTGCAGAAAAGCATCCCCAAAGAATGATGTTTCCACCTCCATGCTTCACGGTTGGGATGGTGTTCTTGGGGTTGTACTCATCCTTCTTCTTCCTCCAAACACGGCGAGTGGAGTTTAGACCAAAAAGCTCTATTTTTGTCTCATCAGACGACATGACCTTCTCCCATTCCTCCTCTGGATCATCCAGATGGTCATTGGCAAACTTCAGACGGGCCTGGACATGCGCTGGCTTGAGCAGGGGAGACCTTGCGTGCGCTGCAGGATTTTAATCCATGACGGCATAGTGTGTTACTAATGGTTTTCTTTGAGACTGTGGTCCCAGCTCTCTTCATGTCATTGACCAGGTCCTGCCGTGTAGTTCTGGGCTGATCCCTCACCTTCCTCATGATCATTGATGCCCCACGAGGTGAGATCTTGCATGGAGCCCCAGACCAAGGGTGATTGACCGTCATCTTGAACTTCTTCCATTTTCTAATAATTAGCCAACAGTTGTTGCCTTCTCACCAAGCTGCTTGCCTATTGTCCTGTAGCCCATCCCAGCCTTGTGCAGGTCTACAATTGTATCCCTGATGTCCTTACACAGCTCTCTGGTCTTGGCCATTGTGGAGAGGTTGGAGTCTGTTTGATTGAGTGTGTGGACAGGTGTCTTTTATACAGGTAACGAGTTCAAACAGGTGCAGTTAATACAGGTAATGAGTGGAGAACAGGAGGGCTTCTTAAAGAAAAACTAACAGGTCTGTGAGAGCCGAATTCTTACTGGTTGGTAGGTGATCAAATACTTGTGTCATGCAATAAAATGCAACTTAATTACTTAAAAATCATACAATGTGATTTTCTGGATTTTTGTTTTAGATTCCGTCTCTCACAGTTGAAGTGTACATATGATAAAAATTACAGACCTCTACATGCTTTGTAAGTAGGAAAACCTGCAAAATTGGCAGTGTATCAAATACTTGTTCTCCCCACTGTATATATATATATATATATATATATAGAGGGAAAAAAGAATTTGATCCCCTGCTGATTTTGTACGGTTGCCCACTGACAAAGAAATGATCAGTCTATAATTTTAATGGTAGGTTTATTTGAACAGTGAGAGACAGAATAACAACAAAAAAATCCAGAAAAACGCATGTCAAAAATGTTATAAATTGATTCGCATTTTAATGAGGATAATAAGTATTTGACCCCCCATCAATCAGAAAGATTTCTGGCTGCCAGGTGTCTTTTATACAGGTAACGAGCTGAGATTAGGAACACAATCTTAAAGGGAGTGCTCCTAATCTCAGCTTGTTACCTGTATTAAAGACACCTGTCCACAGAAGCAATCAATCAATCAGATTCCAAACTCTCCACCATGGCCAAGACCAAAGAGCTCTCCAAGGATGTCAGGGACAAGATTGTAGACCTACACAAGGCTGGAATGGGCTACAAGACCATCGGCAAGCAGCTTGGTGAGAAGGTGACAACAGTTGGTGCGATTATTCGCAAATGGAAGAAACACAAAATAACTGTCAATCTCCCTCGGCCTGGGGCCCCATGCAAGATCTCACCTCGTGGAGTGGCAATGATCATGAGAACGGTGAGGAATCAGCCCAGAACTACACGGGAGGATCTTGTCAATGATCTCAAGGCAGCTGGGACCATAGTAACACACTATGCCGTGAAGGACTGAAATCCTGCAGCGCCCGCAAGGTCCCCCTGCTCAAGAAAGCACATATACATGCCTGTCTGAAGTTTGCCAATGAACATCTGAATGATTCAGAGGAGAACTGGGTGAAAGTGTTGTGGTCAGATGAGACCAAAATGGAGCTCTTTGGCATCAACTCAACTCGCCGTGTTTGGAGGAGGAGGAATGCTGCCTATGACCCCAAGAACACCATCCCCACCGTCAAACATGGAGGTGAAAACATTATGCTTTGGGGATGTTTTTCTGCTAATGGGACAGGACAACTTCACCGCATCAAAGGGACGATGGACGGGGCCATGTACCGTCAAATCTTGGGTGAGAACCTCCTTCCCTCAGCCAGGGCATTGAAAATGGGTAATGGATGGGTATTCCAGCATGACAATGACCCAAAACACACGGCCAAGGCAACAAAGGAGTGACTCAAGAAGAAGCACATTAAGGTCCTGGAGTGGCCTAGCCAGTCTCCAGACCTTAATCCCATAGAAAATCTGTGGAGGGAACTGAAGGTTCGAGTTGCCAAACGTCAGCCTCGAAACCTTAATGACTTGGAGAAGATCTGCAAAGAGGAGTGGGACAAAATCCCTCCTGAGATGTGTGCAAACCTGGTGGCCAACTACAAGAAACGTCTGACCTCTGTGATTGCAAAAACGGTTTTGCCACCAAGTACTAAGTCATGCATTAAAATGCAAATCAATTTAATAACATTTTTTACATGCATTTTTCTGGATTTTTTTGTTGTTATTCTGTCTCTCACTGTTCAAATAAACCTACCATTAAAATTATAGTGTCACGGATTCAGCCGAGGCTGCTCCTCCTCCTTGCTCGGGCAGGCTTCGGCGTTCGTCGTCCCCGGAGTACTAGCTGCTGCCGATCGATGTTTCGCTGTTTGTCTTGTTTGGTCTTTATTGTTTACACCTGTTTCCCATTATGTTTTATTGTGTTCCCTTTAATACCCTCTGTTTCTCATTGTGTATTGTGCATAATTGTTTTGGTCTTTGTGGCAGTTGCCCATGTGTGCGGGTCTTATTATTTCCTCGCTGTTTGAGGTTGCCTGTGTACTTTGTATTTTGCACTGCATCCAGTAAAGTTTCTGCCAGTAGCTCGGTGTCCTGCTCTTGACTTCGCCTACCGCATACACGTCGCTGTGACAGAATTACGCACCTTTAGACATGGAGTCAGCAGAAGCGGCGGTGCCAGCTGGATCAATAGAAGAGCGCGTAGAACAACAAGCGGCTATGATCCAGGCTCTCGGCACCGCCATGGAACAGGTGGTGAAAACCGTGGAGCGATGGGAAAGAAGAAGTTGGTCTACACCTCCTCCGACGATACCACCACCATCATCTATGCCCATCGCTTCATCTCCGGGGTCCAGTGGGATTCGGCTCTCACTCCCGTAGGCTTATGATGGCACAGCTGCCGGGTGTCAGGGTTTCCTGCTCCAGGTGGAACTCTACTTGGCAACCATCCACCCGGCGCCCTCGGGATACGAGAGCGTGTCCGCCCTCATCTCCTGTCTGTACGGCAAGGCGCTGGAGTGGGCCAACGCCGAGTGGGGGGGAATAGACGCCGCTACAGTCAACTATGCAGAGTTCACCCGCCGCTTCAGGGCAGTATTCGATCATCCACCAGAGGGTAAGGCGGCGGGTGAACATCTATTCCACCTTCGACAGGGGAGGAGGAGCGCGCAGGAGTTCGCACTGGACTTCCGGACACTGGCTGCCAACGCGGGATGGAATGAGAGGGTCCTCATCGACCACTACAGATGTAGCTTGAGGGAGGACGTGCGTCGGGAATTGGCCTGCAGGGATACCAACCTAAACTTCGATCAACTGGTGGACATGTCGATTCGCCTGGACACCCTGTTGGCTGCCCGCGGACGTCCGGACTCGGGGCCGTCCATTCCATCCCCCAGCACTTCCGAGCCGACCCCGATGGATGTACCAACTGTGGCCGCAGAGGACACACTGCTGGTCGGTGCTGGGGAGGGTCTCCTCGGAATCGAGGCAGTAGGCCGCGCACTGATGAGTCATTCCAGGTGAGTAGGCGCCCAACTCACCCAGAGCTCCCTGTTGCGCATATGTGTATTAAAGTTGTGTTTCCCGAGGTTTCTCCTCATTCCCAGCATAAGGCGCTAGTCGATTCAGGCGCAGCTGGGAATTTTATCGATCGCCATTTCACCCATAAGTTAGGGATTCCTATAGTTCCAGTGGATGTGCCCTTCCCTATCCATGCCCTAGATAGTCGCCCTTTGGGGTCTGGGTTGATTAGGGAGGTCACGGCGCCGCTCAGGATGAAAACGCAGGAGGGCCATGAGGAGATCATTTGGTTGTATTTGATTGACTCTCCTGCGTTTCCCGTGGTGTTGGGGCTTCCCTGGTTGACGTCTCATGACCCCAACATTTCATGGCAACAGAGGGCTCTCAAGGGATAGTCTGATCAGTGTGTCGGGAGGTGTGTGGGTGTTTCCGTAGGGGCCACGACGGTGGAAAGTCCGAACCAAGTTCCCACCATGCACATTCCACCTGAATATGCCGATTTGGCTCTCGCCTTCTGTAAAATGACGGCGACTCAATTACCACCCCATCGACAGGGGGATTGTGCGATAAACCTCCAAGTAGGCGCTGCGCTTCCACGTAGCCATGTGTATCCTCTGTCTCAGGCGGAGACGGCGGCTATGGAAACATATGTCGCCGAATCGCTGAGACAGGGATACATACGGCCGTCCACTTCCCCTCCGTCCTCGAATTTATTTTTTGTGAAGAAGAAAGATGGGGGTTTACGCCCGTGTATTGACTACCGTGGTCTCAATCAGATCACCATCAAATATAGCTATCCTCTCCCTCTGATTGCTAGTATGACGGAGTCATTACACGGGGCGCGATTCTTCACAAAATTGGATCTCAGGAGCGCGTACAACCTGGTGCACATTAGGGAGGGAGATGAGTGGAAGACAGCATTCAGTACCACCTCGGGCCACTATGAGTACCTCGTCATGCCATACGGGTTAATGAATGCTCCTTCAGTCTTCCAATCGTTTGTGGATGAGATTTTCCAGGACTTACATGGACAGGGTGTAGTGGTGTATATTGATGACATTCTAATATACTCCGCTACCCGCGCAGAGCATTTGTCCCTGGTTCGTCGGGTGCTTGGTAGACTGTTGGAGCATGACCTGTATGCAAAGGCGGAGAAATGTCTGTTCTTCCAGGAGTCCATCTCCTTCCTGGGACACCGGTTGTCCGCGTCAGGGGTGGAGATGGAGATTGACCGTGTTTCAGCCGTGCGCAATTGGCTGACTCCCTCCACGGTGAAGAAGGTGCAGCGGTTCTTGGGTTTTGCCAATTACTACCGGAGGTTTATCCGGGGCTTTGGGCAGGTAGCAGCTCCCATTACCTCCCTGCTAAAGGGGGGTCCGGTGCGTCTGCAGTGGTCGGCTGAGGCGGACAGGGCTTTTAGGCATCTGAAGGACCTGTTTACCTCGGCTCCGGTGCTGACACATCCGGATCCCTCTTTGGCGTTCCAAGTTGAGGTGGATGCGTCCGAAGCTGGGATTGGTGCTGTACTGTCTCAGCGCTCGGGTACGCCACCTAAACTCCGCCCCTGTGCTTTCTTTTCTAAGAAGCTCAGTCCGGCGGAGCGCAATTATGATGTGGGGGACAGGGAGCTGTTAGCTGTGGTGCAAGCCCAGAAGGTGTGGAGGCATTGGCTTGAGGGGGCTAAACACCCTTTTCTCATTTTGACTGACCATCGTAACCTGAAGTACATCCGGGCGGCGAGGAGGCTGAACCCTCGCCAGGCTAGGTGGGCTATGTTTTTCACCCGATTTGTATTTACGCTCACCTATAGACCAGGGTCACAGAACGCTAAGGCAGACGCCCTGTCCCGACTATATGACACAGAGGAGAGGTCCATTGAGCCTACTCCCATACTTCCAGAGTCTTGTCTGGTGGCACCGGTGGTATGGGAGGTTGATGCGGACATCGAGCGGGCGTTACGTACCGATCCTACTCCCCCACAGTGTCCAGAGGGTTGGAAGTACGTGCCGCTCGAGGTTCGTGATCGATTAATATATTGGGCTCACATGTCACCTTCCTCTGGCCATCCTGGTATTGGACGGACAGTGCACTGCCTTAGTGGAAAGTACTGGTGGCCCACTTTGGCTAAGGACGTGAGGGTTTATGTTTCCTCCTGATCGGTGTGCGCTCAGTGTAAGGCGCCTAGACACCTACCCAGAGGGAAATTACAACCCCTACCCGTTCCACAACGACCGTGGTCTCACCTCTCGGTGGATTTCGTCACGGACCTTCCCCCCTCCCAGGGGAATATGACGATCTTGGTCGTTGTGGATCGGTTTTCAAAGGCCTGCCGTCTCATTCCTATGCCAGGTCTCCCTACAGCCCTACAAACTGCTGACGCCCTGTTTACACACGTCTTCCGGCACTACGGGGTACCTGAGGATATAGTGTCTGATCGGGGTCCCCAGTTCACCTCTAGAGTCTGGAGGGCGTTTATGGAACGTCTGGGGGTCTCGATTAGCCTTACCTCAGGGTTTCACCCCGAGAGTAATGGGCAGGTGGAGAGAGTGAACCAGGATGTAGGTAGGTTTCTGAGGTCCTATTGCCAGGACCGGCAGGGGGAGTGGTCGGAATATATCCCCTGGGCAGAAATAGCCCAAAACTCACTTTGCCACTCCTCAACTAACCTTACGCCTTTTCAGTGTGTGCTAGGTTATCAGCCGGTCCTGGCACCTTGGCATCAGAGCCAGATCGAAGCCACTGCGGTGGACGAGTGGTTTCGGCGCTCGGAGGAAACCTGGAACGCTGCGCATGTCCATCTACAGCGAGCGATCAGGCGGCAAAAGGCGAGCGCCGATCGCCACCGCAGTGAGGCTCCGGTGTATGCACCGGGAGTTCGGGTCTGGCTCTCGACCCGAAACCTACCCCTTCGCATGCCCTGCCGGAAGCTGGGTCGGCGGTTTGTGGGGCCATTTAAAGTCCTGAGGAGATTGAACGAGGTATGTTATAGGTTACAACTGCCCATTAATTACCGCATTAACCCCTCGTTCCATGTGTCTCTCCTCAGGCCGGTAGTAGCTGGTCCACTCCAGGAGAGTGAGGTACGAGAGGCCCCTCCGCCCCCGCTGGACATCGAGGGGGCTCCGGCGTACTCAGTCCGTTCCATCTTGGATTCGAGGCGTCGGATGGGGGGCCTGCAGTATCTCGTGGAGTGGGAGGGGTACGGTCCGGAGGAACGGTGCTGGGTCCCTAGGAGGGACATCCTAGATCCCTCCATGTTGAGGGATTTCCACCGGAGTCATCCGACTCGCCCTGCTCCGCGTCCTCCTGGCCGTCCCCGAGGCCGGGGTCGGTGCACGGCTGGAGCCGCGCGTCAAGGGGGGGGTACTGTCACGGATTCAGCCGAGGCTGCTCCTCCTCCTTGCTCGGGCAGGCTTCGGCGTTCGTCGTCCCCAGAGTACTAGCTGCTGCCGATCGATGTTTCGGTGTTTGTCTTGTTTGGTCTTTATTGTTTACACCTGTTTCCCATTATGTTTTATTGTGTTCCCTTTAATACCCTCTGTTTCTCATTGTGTATTGTGCGTAATTGTTTTGGTCTTTGCGGCAGTTGCCCATGTGTGCGGGTCTTATTATTTCCTCGCTGTTTGAGGTTGCCTGTGTACTTTGTATTTTGCACTGCATCCAGTAAAGTTTCTGCCAGTAGCTCGGTGTCCTGCTCTTGACTTCGCCTACCGCATACACGTTGCTGTGACATATAGACTGATCATTTCTTTGTCAGTGGGCAAACGTACAAAATCAGCAGGGGATCAAACACTTTTGTCCCTCACTGTACATATATATTTATTTTTGGGAGGGGTTGGGGGGCCTTCCACTTATCCTTCCACTTATATTGTGTTTTCAAAATACCACTCCTTATACCCCTCAAAATACCCCTCAATTGCACAGTTTGACATTACTTACTGTTCGTCCCCCCTCAATGTCTACACCACAATTTCGCCCTTGAATTCACTCCAATTAGAATTTTGTTTCTAGAAATGTGTTTTATTCACTGCCACCAATGCTCTTTAGTTAATCTTATCCTACATGATAATCTGTCCACCGCACCCCCAGTCCTTGTGAACAGAAGTGGTGCTGTTGATTAGATTAGTCAATAAAGGCTAGTTCCCCCTACAACTATTATACTAATGCAATTAGGGAGAATGTCCCAGGAAGGCAGCCTTGCAGGCCAGGTTATAAAGTGCACCAGAGCTCGTAAATTATTCACAAGCCCCTTCACCAGCTGAGGCCTCCATTAGAGATGGGTGGGCGGTGGGCGATGATGTCACACAGCCCCATGGAGCCAGACAAGGGCACCTGGGACTGAAACTGAATGATTGAGTCAGCTGTGCACGCTCCGTGCCACAGTATCCTGGAGCAGTCTTTAGAGATGGGTGTTCAAACCGCTCAGGTCATATCATTACAACCTATGTCTAGGACACGAATGAAGGACTGTAGAGGCATCAATTGAAAAGTTATGTAACCCCATTTGATTGGGTTGGACCAGAGAAATGGGAACGTGTGAATGGATTTGATAACTTTTCTCACAAGCGGGACCATTTATAAGGAGATAAATGAATGTTTTTGACAAAGTGACAGTGTATCAAAAATCTGAATTTCTATTTCATATTCCAGTCTTGGACTTCAGTAAAGGGAACGTGTGACCATGTTTTATTTAATCTACCAAAAAATATACATCTCAGATGGAGATTACGAAGGGCATCTTCTGTTTTATTTAGCCTGTTCCATCAGTGTTACATCAACAGGGTTGTAAGTGGCTAACCCCAGACAGAATACATTGAAGTTATTACCCATAAAATAGCAGACATTTACTGTCATTCATAACAGCACACATCTAAAGTAAACACTCTTGTGCGAAACACCGAAATGGAGAATAGACTGATTGAAATCAGCCAATTGACAGGATGTTTTATCACACAGCTCAAAGCAGCTCATCTACCGTCAAGAGCCACCTTGAGAGGCCCATCGACTAGTCTCCTCAGGATTGCGCCTGCAAGAGCCATATATGTCTCTGGCGACAGCTATTGACTGCTCATCAATAAGGATTAGAACTAGCCTGTTTCATAACAGGTGTTTTATAATGTCCATGTGTCATAAAAGCTAAAGCACATCATAGCTTGGCTTCCAATTTGCTTCAGCATTAGCCAGGACTATTGTCTTTGTAATGTCTAATGCCAAACAAGGCAGCAACAGCTGAGCTGGCTATGACTACAACAGACTGTACCCAGTCCTCAGTCCAGGTTTAAAAACACCATGAAACAAGAATTGTGTATTTAAAGAAAGAGTGTGAGGTATTTCTGCTCTCCTGCTGGTCTGCTTCGCTCTCATTTCTGGGAAGTCCAGCTGAAAGTATATATAGAAACACTGTGGAAAAATCAACATATTCTGCAACAAAGCCAAGAGCGAAGGATGAGATTGCCAAGCGCTAGCTCTTTGCTCTGAGCTAAGAGCTTCAGGAGGGCTGGAAAGGTCTTCACTTCTCAGAGCATTAAAAACACTGGCTCAAGCTAGCATCCAAGATGTTATTGCACTAAAGCCTTTGGGATATTTGGTCAATGCTCTCTAGCTTAACGGATTGATTTGATTTATTCTCTGTTTGATGACATGGCGGAAGCAGTCAGTGCAGAGCAGTGCATTCATTGTGCTGTGTCATGCCTTAATGAAGGAAGACGTTAAGAACAAAAATGAATTCAATGAATTCAGACCATTCTTATACTCATTGAGATTCACACACTATTCCCTGACTAAAATACACATAAAGCCTTGGATTTGAATACAACTATGTTCTATTAAAGTCACCATGATTTCAGACACTACAGATATATATTTATATGTGGACAAGATAGTTTCCTTTGCTGGCTCCACAGTGACATGTGGAAAGCTAATCAAACAAAAGTCAAGCTGAAACATGTTAAGTAGTTGGACTGATTGTTTCAACCGATTTAAGGGAATTCAATCAGCAGATTAAGCGCTCATAGTCCAATTAGCCTTTGGCGCCAGCTGCTGTGTTACAGGTTATTTAAACTATTAGGTTGATCTTATTATCACTAAATTGAGTTGTCCATCGTGGTTATGTTTGTACAAGCGTCAGTTACTAAGAGACAGGGTCATCTCAAATAGACATGTAATATGCTATTGACTACATAACTCTGGACTCTAGGGCTGCGTTTAGACAGGCAGCCCAATCAGAGCAGTTCTGAAAAAGACCTGATGTGAAAAGATCTGATGTGATTGGTCAAAAGACCAATTAGTGGAACAAATATCAGAATTGGGCTGCCTGTCTAAAGGAAAGCATGTACACTGAAAAACAATATAAACGCAACATGTAAAGTGTTGGTCCCATGTTTCATGAGCTGAAATAGAAGATCCCAGAAATGTAACATATGCACAAAAAGCTTATTTCTCTCAAATTTTGTGCACAAATTTGTTTACATCCCAATTAGTGAGCAGTTGTCCTTTGCCAAAATAATCCATCCACCTGACAGGTGTGACATATCAAGGAGCTGATTAAACAGCATGATCATTACACAGGTGCACCTTGTGCTGGGGACAATAAAAGGCCACTCTAAAATGTCACACAACACAACGCCACAGATGTCTCAAATTTTGAGTGAGCGTGCAATTGGCATGCTGACTGCAGGAATGACCACCAGAGCTGTTGCCAGAGAATTTAATGTTAATTCATCTACCATAAGCACCTCCAACGTCGTTTTAGAGAATTTGGCAGTATGTCCAACCGGCCTCACAACCACAGACCACGTGTATGGAGTCGTGTGGGCAAGTGGTTTGCTAATATCAATGTTGTGAACATGGTGGCCCATGGTGGCGGTGCGGTTATGGTATGGGCAGGCATAAGCTACGGACAACAAACACAATTGCATTTTATTGATGGTAATTTAAATACGCAGAGATACCGTGACGAGATCCTGAAGCCCATTGTCGTGCCATTCATCCGCCGCCATCACCTCATGTTTCAGCATGATAATGCACCGTCCCATGTCGTAAGGATCTGTATACAATTCCTGGAAGCTGAAAATGTCCCAGTTCTTCCATGGCCTGCATACACACCAGACATTTCACCCATTGAGCATGTTTGGGATGCTCTGGATTGACGTGTACGACAGTGTGTTCCAGTTCCCGCCAATATCCAGCAACTTCTCACAGCCATTGAAGAGGAGTGGGACAACATTCCACAGGCCACAATCAACAGCCTGATCAACTCTATGCGAAGGAGATGTGTCGCGCTGCATGAGGCTAATGGTGGTCACACCAGATACTGACTGGTTTTCTGATCCACGCTCCCACCTTTTATTTAAGGTATCTGTGACCAACAGATGCATATCTGTATTCCAAGTCATATGAAATCCATAGATTAGGGCCTAATGAATTTATTTAAATTGACTGATTTCCTTATATGAACTGTATCTCAGTAAAATCTTGGAAATTGTTGCATATTGCGTTTATATTTTTGTTCAGTATAGATGCTACCATCCATTACAAGCAGGCTATAAATCAAATTTCCACTATTCAGTACCATGACACGTTTTTGCCGTTTTGTGCAAAAGAATAACTACACTTATTCCATTCTCCTGTCAAAGCAAAAAGGGGTGCCACCAAAAAAAGAAGACTGAGAGATTAATGCAATCTATACAAAATGTGTGTGAGCATTTAGCAACTATTTTGATTGAAGCTGTAGAACATTGAGGCCTTGACACCATATGAACATATTTCAAAACAGTGGATGTCTCTTATCATTGTGGATGCATTCCCTCTCCATCTGTGGTTAAAAATACACAGTCTTCTCCATGGAGAATCACAAATACATTTCAAACACATCAAAGGCACAATAAAGCTTGCCCCGAGGATGGATTTGCTAACAACAACCCATCCAAAACTATACACTGAGTGTACAAAACATTAAGATCACCTACTCTTTCCATGACATAGACTGACCAGGTGAATCCAGGTGAAAGCTATGATCCCTTATTGATGTCACTTGTTAAATCCACTTCAATCAGTGTAGATGAATGGGAGGAGACAGGCTAAAGAAGGATTTTTAAGCCTTGAGACAATTGAGACGGATTG
The DNA here is from genome assembly GCF_020615455.1 of Coregonus clupeaformis. NCBI lineage: Eukaryota > Metazoa > Chordata > Actinopteri > Salmoniformes > Salmonidae > Coregonus > Coregonus clupeaformis. Next base: position 6,978 of record NW_025533903.1, on the reverse strand, counting down.
TGTGTGTGGGAAGCATTGGAATCAGCTGTGGGAAGCACTGGAATCAACATGGGCCAGCATCCCTGTGGAAAGCTTTCGACACGCTGTTGGGGGTATTAGGAAGGTGTTCAATATTAGGACGTTGTTCTTAATGTTTTGTCCACTCAGTGTATATATTTTCACACAAACATGATTAGCTGAAAATAAAAAGTACCACATCAAATTCAATTCTTGGACCACCAGGTTTAAAGATGTTTCATTTATGCATCTTTGGTTTATTTGCAGCCAAGACGGAAAGTTTCCTTCTTCCTCCTACTGTTGAAAAGTATGCAGGAAATTGACCCTTTCATGGAGTACAAACCCAATTTGCATTTAAGTTTAAGACCACCAATAGAGGTCTCTGTTTCAAGGTCCATTCTTTTCATTTTTTGTTTTACTCCTTTCTGTCAAGGTTAAGGAATATCATGGGGTTTTTCATGAAGTAAAAAGGAATAAGTTAAAGTTGATGTTAAAAAGTTACTTATTATGAATTTCACTTTGAAATGTGGCATACAAATAATGATTTACAGACAGTTCCCTCATGTTGCACTGAAACAAGAAAAAAAGCATTTTGTTCAAATTTGGTAAAACAATGCAAAGATCTTTATCTGTTTGGGATTTGACCAGACAGACAAATCACTTAACCATTGATGTCTTCCAGATGTGATTTTCCCCCCCCAAGGTACCCCACAGAGGGCGAGACACATTTATTTTAAATTGTGCAAATTGACTACTGTTAAACAAACAAAATCTAGGAGAGACCATTTAAAGACAATTCCTGGCCTGCTATAATTAGGCTTCACATGCTAACCTCTTTTCACTATGTCAACTGTGTCAAGCATTTTGGACGGGCTCATGGCTCCACGTTCACTGCAAAGAATGCCTCCCTCCAGCCAAAATGTCTTCCACCATCTGTTGAACCTTTACCCAAGACAAAACATCAACTGAGTGTGATCCATCAGATTTCGAATTCCTCAAATGATTGACTAAGAATTCATTCACATTTTATATACTCTATTGATCTATTGTTTACATTACTTTCATAAACCACAAGAGTCTGTCTTTTTCTCTGATAAGTTGTTTAAAGGAGATAATCAGGGGTTAAATTGGGAATTCAGAGGTGGGGTAGTCCTATTTTGGGAGGATAGGTTAGGATTAGGGTTGAACCAGGCTTAAACATAAGGCTAGGGTTAGGGTTATGCCAACATTAGGGTTAGGGTTGTGTCAAATGAGGGTTATTCCAATAGTAACCCTAACCCTAGCTTCATGTCCACACGCCAGCTCAACCCTAACCCTAGACATAACCCTAACACAACCTTACCTCAAACCCCACCTACCCCAAACCCCCCCCCCACTCCCATTTCTAACCCAAGTGAGGCTGGAGATTCTAGTCACAGGATGGACAATGCATCACCTTTTTTCCCCTGGACTTAATAAAACTCCTGAGGGAAGCACAGGGAAATGGGATTTCTCCCCTAAGCTAACCCTAACCCTAATTCTTGCATAATTCTTGGTTTATCGTACTTTTATACTTTTGATTGTACTTTTCTCTTTGGACCTGTAAGGTGCTGGAGCTCAGCTCCACTTGGCTCTCCTTTTGACCCAAGGTTTTATCCATGACCAAGTCCTATATGGGCATTGAGACAAAGAATTCACCTCATCTCAACTGCAGTGAAAGAGCATCTCTATATGAGATGGAGTTGAAACAACGAGCATGGACAAGCACCACCACAATAAACAAGCTAGCACTCTGTTCTGTTTTAGGCAGATGGTGATGAATGCACTGACAGTGTGAGTGTGGGACTGTGGTAGCGACATACTGTACCTGGGCCAACACTCTGGGTTTCATCAGCGTAACACCTGGGCTAAGTGGTTCTAATTTCAAACATTACATCACATGGTGCCATCTCATGATTAAGATGTTAAGCCTCCTCATTTTCCATTGTTTGGACCATCGTTTGCCATTGTTTGGTGAGATTAAAATAGACCTGTTGGTCTTCGCCTATGTTCATTTAATCTTAAAATCAAGTCAAATGTTATTTGTCACATACATGTGTTTAGCAGATGTTATTGCGGGTGTAGCGAAATGCTTGTGCTTCTAGCTCCAATAGTGCAGTAATATCTAACAAGTAATATCTAACAATTTCCCAACATATACCTAATACACACAAATCTAAGTAAAGAATGGATTTAAGAATATATACATATATGGACGAGCAATGACAGAGTGGCATGGACTAAGATACAGTAGAATATTATAGAATACAGTATACACATGAGATGAGTAATGTAAGATATGTAAAGATTATTAAAGTGACCAGTGTTCCATTTCATAAAGTGGCCAGTGATTTCAATAGGCAGGAGCAGTCTATAATGTGCTATTGATGGCTATTTAGCAGTCTGATGGCTTTGAGATAGAAGCTGTTTTTCATTCTCTCGGTCCCAGCTTTGATGCACCTGTACTGACCTCGCCTTCTGGATGATAGCGGGGTGAACAGGCAGTGGCTCGGGTGGTTGATGTCCTTGATGATCTTTTTGGCCTTCCTTTGACATTGGGTGCTGTAGGTGTCCTGGAGGGTGGGTAGTTTGCCCTTGGTAATGCATTCGGCAGACCGCACCACCCTCTGGAGAGCCCTGCGGTTGCGGGCGGTGCAGTTGCCATACCAGGCAGTGATACAGCCCGACAGGATGCTCTCAATTGTGCATCTGTAAAAGTTTGTGAGGCCAAGCCAAATTTCGTCAGCCTCCTGAGGATGAAGAGGCTCTGTTGCGCCTTCTTCACCACACTGTCTGCGTGGGTGGACCATTTCAGTTTGTCAGTGATGTGTACGCCAAGGAACTTGAATTTTTCCATCTCCACTGCGGTCCCGTCGATGTGGATAGGCGGGTGCACCCTCTGCTGTTTCCTGAAGTCCACGATCATCTCCTTTGTTTTGTTGACATTAAATGAACAAAGTCATGTATTTTCACATAGTTTTTTTTTTCTTCATGTCCCATCCAATAGCATAGATAACACATACTGTTCAACATATTGTTTTCCAATAGTACAGGGATACATCCATTCAGTATATGCTCCATTCAATCAACACAAAACAAATCAATGGCCTGATCCTTTCCCCTTTCCACTGAGAGTGTATAACCAGATGTCACGATCGTCGGATATAGAGGACCAAGGCGCAGCGTGGAAGGTGAACATACTTATTTATTAAATGATACACGAACAAAACAACAAATCGATACGTGACGTCCACAGGTGCAAAACACAAACCAACACGGAACAAGATCCCACAAACACTGTGGGAAAACCACCTGACTAAATATGGTTCCCAATCAGAGACAACCAGCAACAGCTGATACTCGTTGCCTCTGATTGAGAACCACTCTGGCCAACATAGATATACAAAAACTAAACTAGACACAACGAGCACAAAACATAAACTCTACACACCCTGGCTCAACTTAAAAGAGTCCCTAGAGCCAGGGCGTGACAGTACCCCCCTAAAGGCGCGGACTGCGACAGCGCGCTAAACATCACCCCGAACAGGGGAGGGCTGGGTGGGCATTCCTCCTCGGAGGCGGTTCCGGCTCCGGGGCTTGACCACCACCCTCTACTAACCCCCCGTAGTGCCCCTGGTCTGGTCTAGCCCCACTGGCTGGAGCTGGACTGGACTTCGGTGGAGCGGATTGCTCAGGCTCCGGTGTGGAGCAGCTGACCGGTACCTGACCAGGCACCGGTGAAACGGGCACGGGCTGGCGATGCGCACCACAGGTTTGGTGCGGGGAGCAGGAACAGGCCGGACCAGGCTGGCGACGCGCACCATTGGCTTGGTGCGGGGAGCAGGAACAGGCCGGGCCGGGCTGGCGACGCAGCCCACCTAGCTTGGTGCGGGGAGCAGGAACAGGCCAGACCGGGCTGGCGATGCGCACCACAGGTTTGGTGCGGGGTGCAGGAACGGGCCGGGCCGGGCTGGCGACGCGCACCATTGGCTTGGTGCGAGGGGCAGGAACAGGCCGGGCCGGGCTGGTGACGCGCACCATAGGCTTGGCGCGATGGACAGGAACAGGCCGGACCGTACTGGGAACACACACCACTGGCCTTACACGGGGATCAGGAACGGGCCGGACCGGACTGGCAACACACTTCAGTACCTCTCGCCGTGCCTCTACATTTTCCTTCCCTCTATACACCAATGGCTCCCGTAACCCGGTGGCCTTCTCTCCTCGTCCACCAACTCGCCCCTTATCTGCCTCCAGTGGCCCCGTCGTCCCTGCCATGTGCCCCCCCCTAAAAATGTATTGGGGGTGCACCTCGCCTGTCCGACGACTGCCCGGTTGGCGCCGCTTCTCCTCTCCTGCCTGGGCACGCTGCTTGGTCCTGTATTGGTGGGATCTTGTTCCGTGTTGGTTTGTGTTTTGCACCTGTGGACGTCACGTATCGATTTGTTGTTTTGTTCGTGTATCATTTAATAAATAAGTATGTTCACCTTCCACGCTGCGCCTTGGTCCTCTATATCCGACGATCGTGACACCAGAGCCATTAATTATACTGCTTTTCGACTGACAGTAAGGACGTGATATCATGGGCAGAAAACCCAATTAATCTCCATCATTCATTGAAGTTGATGGGTCATTTATAACAAAACCTTTCGATATTGCCTATCATTTCAATTACTATTTCACTAGTAAAGTGGAAAAACGCCAAAGGGAAATGACAACATTGAACTGTGAACCATCATATTTTTGTATAAAAGATCTAATAATGAAAGAGAAGGATTGCTGTTTTGAATTTGGTCAAGTTAGTGTGGGAGAGGTGGAATAACTATTGCTATCCATCAATAATGATAAGCTACCAGGTATAGACAACCTTGATGGGAAACTATTGAGAATGGTAGCAGACTGTATTGCCACCCCTATTTGCTATATCTTTAACCAAAGCCTAAAGGAGTGTGTGTCCACAGCCGTGGAATGAAGCTAAAGTCATTACGCTGCCTAAAAATAGTACAGCACCCCTTGCTGGCTCTAACTGCCATCCAATCAGTTTGCCGCCTGCTCTTAGTAAACTAATGGAGAGAATTGTGTTTGACCAAATATAATGCCATTTTTCAGAGAACAAGTTAACTTCTGACTTTCAGCATGCATATACAGTTGAAGTCGGAAGTTTACATACACTTAGGTTGGAGTCATTAAAACTAGTTTTTCAACCATTTCACAATTTTTTTTGTTAACAAACTACAGTTTTGGCAAGTCGGTTAGGACATCTACTTTGTGCATGACACAAGTAATCTTTCCAACAATTGTTTACAGACAGATTATTTCACTTATAATTCACTGTATCACAATTCCAGTGGGTCAGAAGTTTACATACACTAAGTTGACTGTGCCTTTAAACAGCTTGGAAAATTCCAGAAAATGATGTCATGGCCTTAGAAGCTTCTGATAGGCTAATTGACATCATTTGAGTCAATTGGAGGTGTACCTGTGGATGTATTTCAAGGCCTGCCTTCAAACTCAGTGCCTCTTTGCTTGACATCATGGGAAAGTCAAAAGAAATCAGCCAAGACCTCAGAAAGAAAAGTGTAGACCTCCACAAGTCTGGTTCATCCTTCGGAGCAATTTCCAAACACCTGAAGGTACCACGTTCATCTGTACAAACAATAGTACGCAAGTATAAACACCATGCGACCACGCAGCCGTCATACCGCTCAGGAAGGAGACGCGTTCTGTCTCCTACAGATGAACGTACTTTGGTGCGAAGAGTGCAAATCAATCCCAGAACGACAGCAAAAGACCTTGTGAAGATGCTGGAAGAAACAGGTACAAAAGTATCTATATCCACAGTAAAACGAGTCCTATATCGACATAACCTGAAAGGCCGCTCAGCAAGGAAGAAGCCACTGCTCCAAAACCACCATAAAAAAGCCAGACTACGGTTTGCAACTGCACATGGGGACAAAGATCGTACTTTTTGGATAAATGTCCTCTGGTCTGATGAAACAAAAATAGAACTGTTTGGCCATAATGACCATCGTTATGTTTGGAGGAAAAAGGTTGCTTGCAAGCCGAAGAACACAATCCCAACCGTAAAGCACGGGGGTGGCAGCATCATGCTGTGGGGGTGCTTTGCTGCAGGAGGGACTGGTGCACTTCACAAAATAGATGGCATCATGAGGAAGGAAAATTATGTGGATATATTGAAGCGACATCTCAAGACATCAGTCAGGACGTTAAAGCTTGGTCGCAAATGGGTCTTCCAAATGGACCCCAACCATACTTCCAAAGTTGTGGCAAAATGGCTTAAGGACAACAAAGTCAAGGTATTGGAGTGGCCATCACAAAGCCCTGACCTCAACCCTATAGACAATTTGTGGGCAGAACTGAAAAAGCGTGTGCGAGCAAGGAGGCCTAAAAACCTGACTCAGTTACATCAGCTCTGTCAGGAGGAATGGGCCAAAATTCACCCAATTTATTGTGGGAAGCTTGTGGAAGGCTACCCGAAACGTTTGACCCAAGTTAAACAATTTAAAGGCAACGGTACCAAATACTCATTGAGTGTATGTAAACTTCTGACTAAAAGTGAAAGTCACCCAGTAAAATACTACTTGAGTAAAAGTCTAAAAGTTTTTGGTTTTAAATATACTGAAGTATCAAAAGTAAATGTAATTGCTAAAATATACTTAAGTATTAAAAGTAAAAGTAAAAGTATAAATCATTTTAAATTCCCTATATTAAGCAAACCAGACGGCACAATTGTCTTGTTTTTTTATTTACGGATAGCCAGGGGCACACTCCAACACTCAGACATAATTTACAAACGAAGCATTTGTGTTTAGTGAGTCAGCCAGATCAGAGGCAGTAGGGATGACAGGGATGTTCTCTTGATAAGTGTGTGAATCTGCTAGCCATGCAAAATGTAACGAGTACTTTTGGGTGTCAGGGAAAAAGTACATTATTTTCTTTAAG